>NW_027521862.1:0-47265 GCF_052094955.1 Ictidomys tridecemlineatus | reverse complement strand
ATTTAGAGAGCCAAGTCGTTTTGGTGTACTGATCATTACCTGAAAGAATCATCAAGATTGGGTGAAAAAATGTTTGCTGAGATTTCAGGAAACTCGTAGTTTTTTGGAAGCTTGGCAACCCCTTTCAATGAAAGTCATTTTCGCCAGTCTCTGCTTAGGGCTACATCAACAGCAAACAAACCATAGAGACAGAACTTTAAACTGCTTTATTTTGTCAAGTTTCAAAGAGGTAGCACAAACCGTGTTTGATTTAGAGTTCCAAATACATGTATCCCTATAGGAGAAAACAGAGTGAAACCTAAAAATGAAAACGGTTACTGCAAACGAACGGTTTAACCTAGAAGAACGAAATTTGGTGAGCCAAGTGGTTTTGGTGTACTGATCATTACCTGAAAGAATCATCAAGATTGGGTGAAAAAATGTTGGCTGAGATTTCAGGAAACTCGTAGTTTTTTGGAATCTTGGCAACCCCTTGAAATGAAAGTGATTTTCGCCAGTCTCTTCTTAGGGCTACATCAACAGCAAACAAACCATAGAGATAGAACTTGAAGCTGCTTTATTGTGTCAAGTTCCAAAGAGCTAGCACAAACCGTGTTTGATTTAGAGTTCCAAATACATGTATCCCTATAGGAGAAAACAGAGTGACACCTAAAAATGAAAACGGTTACTGAAAACGAACGGTTTAACCTAGAAAAACGAAATTTGGTAAGCCAAGTGGTTTTGGTATACTGATCATTACCTGAAAGAATCATCAAGATTGGGTTAAAAAAATGTTTGCTGAGATTTCAGGCAACTCATATTTTTTTGGAAGCTTGGCAACCCTTTTCAATGAAAGTGATTTTCGCCAGTCTCTGCTTAGCGCTACATCAACAGCAAACAAACCTAAGAGATAGAACTTGAAACTGCTTTATTGTTTTAAGTTTCAAAGAGCTACCAAAATCCGTGTTTGATTTAGAGTTCCAAATACATGTATCCCTATAGGAGAAAACAGAGTGAAACCTAAAAATGAAAACGGTTACTGCAAACGAACGGTTTTACCTAGAAGAACAAAATTTGGTGAGCCAAGTGGTTTTGGTATACTGATCATTACCTGAAAGAATCATCAAGATTGGGTGAAAAAATGTTGGCTGAGATTTCAGGCAACTCGTAGTTTTTTGGAAGCTTGGCAACCGCTTTCCATGAATGTGATTTTCGCCAGTCTCTGCTTAGGGCTACATCAACAGCAAACAAACCATAGAGATAGAACTTGAAACTGTTTTATTGTGTCAAGTTCCAAGGAGCTAGCAAAAACCGTGTTTGATTTAGAGTTCCAAATACATGTATCCCTATAGGAGAAAACAGAGTGACACCTAAAAATGAAAACGGTTACTGCAAACGAACAGTTTAACCTAGAAGAACGAAATTTGGTGAGCCAAGTGGTTTTGGTGTACTGATCATTACCTGAAAGAATCATCAAGGTTGGGTGAAAAAATGTTTGCTGATATTTCAGGCAACTCGTAGTTTTTTGGAAGCTTGGCAATCCCTTGAAATGAAAGTGATTTTCGCCAGTCTCTGCTTAGGTCTACATCAACAGCAAACCAACCATAGAGATAGAACTTGAAACTGCTTTATTGTGTCAAGTTTCAAAGAGCTAGCACAAACCGTGTTTGATTTAGAGTTTTAAATACATGTATCCCTATAGAAGAAAACAGAGTGAAACGTAAAAATGAAAACGGTTACTGCAAACGAACGGTTTAACCTAGAAGAAGGAAATTGGGTGAGCCAAGTGGTTTTGGTGTACTCATCATTACCTGAAAGAATCATCAAGATTGGGTGAAAAAATGTTGGCTGAGATTTCAGGCAACTCGTAGATTTTTGGAAGCTTGGCAACCCTTTTCCATGAAAGTGATTTTCGCCAGTCTCTGCTTAGGGCTATATCAACAGCAAACAAACCATAGAGATAGAACATGAAACTGCTTTATTGTGTCAACTTTCAAAGAGCTAGCACAAACGGTGTTTGATTTAGAGTTCCAATTACATGTATCCCTATAGGAGAAAACAGAGTGAAACGTAAAAATGAAAACGGTTACTGCAAACGAACGGTTTAACCTAGAAGAAGGAAATTGGGTGAGCCAAGTGGTTTTGGTGTACTGATCATTACCTGAAAGAATCTCAAGATTGGGTGAAAAAATGTTGGTTGAGATTTCAGGCAACTCGTAGTTTTTTGGAAGTTTGGCAACCCCTTTCCATGAAAGTGATTTTCGCCAGTCTCTGCTTAGGGCTACATCAACAGCAAAGAAACCATAGAGATAGAACTTGAAACTGCTTTATTGTGTCAAGTTTCAAAGAGCTAGCACAAACCGTGTTTGATTTAGTGTTCCAAATACATGTATCCCTATAGGAGAAAACAGAGTGAAACCTAAAAATGAAAACGGTTACTGGAAACGAACTGTTTAACCTAGAAGAACGAAATTTGGTGAGCCAAGTGGTTTTGGTGTACTGATCATTACCTGAAAGAATCATCAAGATTGGGTGAAAAAATGTTTGCTGAGATTTCAGGCAACTTGTAGTTTTTTGGAATCTTGGCTATCCCTTTGCTTTCAAGTGATTTTCGCCAGTCTCTGCTTAGGGCTACATTAACAGCAAACAAACCATAAAGATAGAACTTGAAACTGCTTTATTGTGTCAAGTTTCAATGAGCTAGCACAAATCGTGTTTGATATATAGTTCCAAATACATGTATCCCTATAGAAGAAAAAAGAGTGAAACCTAAAAATGAAAACGGTTACTGCAAACGAACGGTTTAACCTAGAAAAACGAAATTTGGTGAGCCAAGTGGTTTTGGTGTACTGATCATTACTTGAAATAATCATCAAGATTGGGGGAAAAAATGTGTGCTGAGATTTCAGGCAACTCGTAGTTTTTTGGAAGCTTGTCAACCCCTTTAAATAAAAGGGATTTTCGCCAGTCTCTGCTTAGGGCTAAATCAACAGCAAACAAATTATAGAGATAGAACTTGAAACTGCTTTATTGTTTAAAGTTTAAAAGAGCTAGCACAAACCGTGTTTGATTTAGAGTTCCAAATACATGTATCCCTATAGGAGAAAACAGAGTGAAAACTAAAACTTCAAACGGTTACTGCAAACGAACGGTTAACCTAGAAGAACGAAATTTGGTGAGCCAAGTGGTTTTGGTGTACTGTTCATTACCTGAAAGAATCATCAAGATTGGGTGAAAAAATATTTGCTGAGATTTCTGGCAACTCGTAGTTTTTTGGAAGCTTGGCAAACCCCTTTAAATGAAAGTGATTTTGGCCAGTCTCTACTTAGGGCTAGCTACATAAACAGCAAACAAACCATAGAGATAGAACTTGAAACTGCTTTATTGTGTCAAGTTTCAATGAGCTAGCACAAATCGTGTTTGATTTAGTGTTCCAAATACATGTATACATATAGGAGAAAACAGAGTGCAACCTAAAAATGAAAACGGTTACTGCAAACGAACGATTTAACCTAGAACAACGAAATTTGGTGAGCCAAGTGGTTTTGGTATACTGATCATTACCTGAAAGAATCATCAAGATTGGGTGAAAAAATGTTTTCTGAGATTTCAGGCAACACGTAGTTTTTTGGAAGCTTGGCAACCCCTTTAAATGAAAGTGATTTTCGCCAGTCTCTACTTAGGGCTAGCTACATCAACAGCAAACAAACCATAGAGATAGAACTTGAAACTGCTTTATTGTGTCAAGTTTCAAAGAGGTAGCACAAACCGTGTTTGATTTAGAGTTCCAAATACATGTATCCCTATAGCAGAAAACAGAGTGAAAACTAAAACTGAAAATGGTTACTGCAAACGAACGGTTAACCTAGAAGAACGAAATTTGGTGAGCCAAGTGGTTTTGGTGTACTGATCATTACCTGAAAGAATCATCAAGATTGGCTGAAAAAATGTTTGCTGAGATTATAGGCAACTCGTACTCTTCTGGAAGCTTGGCAACCCCTTTCCATGAAAGTGATTATCGCCAGTCTCTGCTTAGGGCTACATCAACAGCAAACAAACCATAGAGATAGAACTTGAAACTGCTTTATTGTGTCAAGTTTCAAAGAGCTAGCCCAAACCGTGTTTGATTTAGAGTTCCAAATACATGTATCCCTATAGGAGAAAAGAGAGTGAAACCTAAAAATGAAAACGGTTACTACAAACGAACGGTTTAACCTAGAAGAACGAAATTTGGTGAGCCAAGTGGTTTTGGTGTACTCATCATTACCTGAAAGAATCATCAAGATTGGGTGAAAAAATGTTTGCTGAGATTTCAGGCAACTCGTAGTTTTTTGGAAGCTTGGCAACCCCTTTCCATGAAAGTGATTTTCGCCAGTCTCTGCTTAGGGCTACATCAACAGCAAACAAACCATAGAGATAGAACTTGAAACTGCTTTATTGTGTCAAGTTTCAAAGAGCTAGCACAAACCGTGTTTGATTTAGAGTTCCAAATACATGTATCCCTATAGGAGAAAACAGAGTGATACCTAAAAATTAAAACGGTTACTGCAAACGAACAGTTTAACCTAGAAGAACGAAATTTGGTGAGCCAAGTGGTTTTTGGTGTACTGATCATTACCTGAAAGAATCATCAAGATTGGGTTAAAAAATGTTGGCTGAGATTTCAGGCAACTCGTAGGTTTTTGGAAGCTTGGCAACCCTTTTCCATGAAAGTGATTTTCGCCAGTCTCTGCTTAGGGCTACATCAACAGCAAACAAACCATAGAGATAGAACATGAAACTGCTTTATTGTGTCAACTTTCAAAGAGCTAGCACAAACCGTGTTTGATTTAGAGTTCCAAATACATGTATCCCTATAGGAGAAAACAGAGTGAAACCTAAAAATGAAAAAGGTTACTGCAAACGAACGGTTTAACCTAGAAGAACGAAACTTGGTGAGCCAAGTGGTTCTGGTGTACTCATCATTACCTGAAAGAATCATCAAGGTTGGGTGAAAAAATGTTTGCTGAGATTTCAGGAAACACATAGTTTTTTGGAAGCTTGGAAACCCCTTTCCATTTAAGTGATTTTCACCAGTCTCTGCTTAGGGCTACATCAACAGCAAACAAGCCATAGAGATAGAACTTGAATCTGCTTTATTGTGTCAAGTTCTAATGAGCTAGCACAAACCGTGTTTGATTTTGAGTTCCAAATACATGTATCCCTATAGGAGAAAACAGAGTGAAACCTAAAAATGAAAACGGTTACTGCAAACGAACGGTTTAACCTAGAAGAACGAAACTTGGTGAGCCAAGTGGTTTTGGTGTACTGATCATTACCTGAAAGAATCTCAAGATTGGGTGAAAAAATGTTGGTTGAGAATTCAGGCAACTCGTAGTTTTTTGGAAGCTTGGCAACCCCTTTCCAAGAAAGTGATTTTCGCCAGTCTCTGCTTAGGGCTACATCAACAGCAAACAAACCATAGAGATAGAACTTGAAACTGCTTTATTGTGTCAAGTTTCAAAGAGCTAGCATAAACCGTGTTTGATTTAGAGTTCCAAATACATGTATCCCTATAGGAGAAAAGAGAGTGAAACCTAAAAATGAAAACGGTTACTGCAAACGAACGGTTTAACCTAGAAGAACGAAATTGGTGAGCCAAGTGGTTTTGGTGTACTGATCATTACCTGAAAGAATCATCAAGATTGGGTGAAAAAATCTTGGCTGAGATTTCAGGCAACTCGTAGTTTTTTGGAAGCTAGTCTACCCCTTTCCATGAAAGTGATTTTCGCAAGTCTCTGCTTAGGGCTACATCAACAGCAAACAAACTATAGATAGTACTTGAAACTGCTTTATTGTGTCAAGTTTCAAAGAGTTAGCACAAACCGTGTTTCATTTAGAGTTCCAAATACATGTATCCCTGTAGGAGAAAACAGAGTGAAACCTAAAAATGAAAATGGTTACTGCAAACCAACGGTTTAACGTAGAAAAACGAAATTTGGTGAGATAAGTGGTTTTGGTGTACTGATCATTACCTGAAAGAATCATCAAGATTGGGTGAAAAAATGTTTGCTGAGATTTCAGGCAACTCGTCGTTTTTTTGAAGCTTGGCAACCCCTTTCCATGAAAGTGATTTTCGCCAGTCTCTGCTTAGGGCTACATCAACAGCAAACAAACAATAGAGATAGAACTTGAAACTGCTTTATTGTGTCAAGTTTTAAAGCGGTAGCACAAACCGTGTTTTATTTAGAGTTCCAAATACATGTATCCTATATCAAAAGAGAGTGAAATCTAAAAATGAAAACGGTTACTGCAAACGAACGGTTTAACCTGGAAGAACGAAATTTGGTGAGCCAAGTGGTTTTGGTGTACTGATCATTACCTGAAAGAATCATCAAGATTGGGTGAAAAAATGTTGGCTGAGATTTCAGGCAACTCCTAGTTTTTTGGAAGCTTGGCAACCCCTTTCCATGAAAGTGATTTTCGCCAGTCGCTGCTTAGTGCTACATCAACAGCAAACAAACCATAGAGATAGCACTTGAAACTGCTTTATTGTGTCAAGTTTCAAAGAGCTAGCACAAACCGTGTTTGATTTAGAGTTCCAAATACATGTATCCCTATAGGAGAAAACAGAGTGCAACCTAAAAATGAAAACGGTTACTGCAAACGAACGGTTTAACCTAGAAGAACGAAATTTGGTGAGCCAAGTGGTTTTTGTGTACTTATCATTACCTGAAAGAATCATCAAGATTGCGTGAAAAAATGTTGGCTGAGATTTCAGGCAACTCCAAGTTTTTTGGAAGCTTGGCAACCCCTTTCCATGAAAGTGATTTTCGCCAGTCTCACCTTAGGGCTACATCAACAGCAAACAAACCATAGAGACAGAACTTGAAACTGCTTTATTGTGTAAAGTTTCAAAGTGCTAGCACAAACCGTGTTTTATTTAGAGTTCCAAATACATGTATCTCTATAGAAGAAAACAGAGTGAAAACTAAAATTGAAAACAGTTACTGCCAACGAACGGTTTAACCTAGAAGAATGAAATTTGATGAGCCAAGTGGTTTTGGAGTACTGATCATTACCTGAAAGAATCATCAAGATTGGGTGAAAAAATGTTTGCTGAGATTTCAGGCAACTCGTAGTTTTTTGGAAGCTTGGCAACCCCTTTCCATGAAAGTGATTTTCGCCAGTCTCTGCTTAGGGCTACATCAACAGCAAAAAAACCATAGAGATAGAACTTGAAACTGCTTTATTGTGTCAAGTTTCAAAGAGCTAGCACAAACCGTGTTTGATTTAGAGTTCCAAATACATGTATCCCTATAGGAGAAAACAGAGTGATACCTAAAAATTAAAACGGTTACTGCAAACGAACAGTTTAACCTAGAAGAACGAAATTTTGTGAGCCAAGTGGTTTTGGTGTACTGATCATTACCTGAAAGAATCATCAACATTGGGAGAAAAAATGTTTGCTGAGATTTCAGGAAACTCGTAGTTTTTTGGAAGCTTGGCAACCCCTTTCCATGAAAGTCATTTTCGCCAGTCTCTGCTTAGGGCTACATCAACAGCAAACAAACCATAGAGACAGAACTTTAAACTGCTTTATTGTGTCAAGTTTCAAAGAGGTAGCACAAACCGTGTTTGATTTAGAGCTCCAAATACATGTATCCCTATAGGAGAAAACAGAGTGAAACCTAAAAATGAAAACGGTTACTGCAAACGAACGGTTTAACCTAGATGAACGAAATTTGGTGAGCCAAGTGGTTTTGGTGTACTGATCATTACCTGAAAGAATCATCAAGATTGGGTGAAAAAATGTTGGCTGAGATTTCAGGCAACTCGTAGTTTTTTGGAATCTTGGCAACCCCTTGAAATGAAAGTGATTTTCGCCAGTCTCTTCTTAGGGCTACATCAACAGCAAACAAACCATAGAGATAGAACTTGAAGCTGCTTTATTGTGTCAAGTGCCAAAGAGCTAGCACAAACCGTGTTTGATTTAGAGTTCCAAATACATGTATCCCTATAGGAGAAAACAGAGTGAAACCTATAAATGAAAACGGTTACTGCAAACGAACGGTTTAACCTAGAAGAACGAAACTTGGTGAGCCTAGTGGTTTTGGTGCACTTATCATTACCTGAAAGAATTATCAAGATTGGGTGAAAAATGTTTGCTGAGATTTCAGGCAACTCGTAGTTTTTTGGAAGCTTGGCAACCTCTTTCCATGAAAGTGATTTTCGCCAGTCTCTGCTTAGGGCTACATCAACAGCAAACAAACCATAGAGATAGAACTTGAAACTGCTTTATTGTGTCGAGTTCCAAAGAGCTAGCACAAACCGTGTTTGATTTAGAGTTCCAAATACATGTATCCCTATAGGAGAAAAAAGAGTGAAACCTAAAAATGAAAATGGTTACTGCAAACGAACGGTTTAACCTTGAAAAACGAAATTGGGTGAGCCAAGTGGTGTTGGTGTACTGATCATTACCTGAAAGAATTATCAAGATTGGTGAAAAAATGTTTGCTGAGATTTCAGGAAACTCGTAGTATTTTGGAAGCTTGGCAACCCCTTTCCATGAAAGTGATTTTTGCCAGTCTCTGCTTAGGGCTGCATCAACAGCAAACAAACCATAGAGATAGAACTAGAAACTGCTTTATTGTGTGAAGTTTCAAAGAGCTAGCACAAACCGTGTTTGATTTAGAGTTCCAAATACACGTATCCCTATAGGAGAAAACAGAGTGAAACCTAAAAATGAAAACGGTTACTGCAAACGAACGGTTTAACCTAGAAGAACGAAATTTGGTGAGCCAAGTGGTTTTTGGTGTACTGATCATTACCTGAAAGAATCATCAAGATTGGGTGAAAAAATGTTGGCTGAGATTTCAGGCAACTCGAAGTTTTTTGGAAGCTTGGCAATCCCTTGAAATGAAAGTGATTTTCGCCACTCTCTGCTTAGGGCTACATCAACAGCAAACAAACCATAGAGATAGAACTTGAAACTGCTTTATTGTGTCAAGTTTCAAAGAGCTAGCACAAACCGTGTTTGATTTAGAGTTCCAAATACATGTATCCCTATAGGAGAAAACAGAGTGAAACCTAAAAATGAAGACGGTTACTGCAAACGAAAAGTTTAACCTAGAAGAACGAAATTTGGTGAGCCAAGTGGTTTTGGTGTACTGATCATTACCTGAAAGAATCATCAAGATTGGGTGAAAAAATGTTTGCTGATATTTCAGGCAACTCGTAGTTTTTTGGAATCTTGGCAACCACTTTCCATGAAAGTGATTTTCGCCAGTCTCTGCTTAGGGCTACATCAACAGCAAACCAACCATAGAGATAGAACTTGAAACTGCTTTATTGTGTCAAGTTTCAAAGAGCTAGCACAAACCGTGTTTGATTTAGAGTTTTAAATACATGTATCCCTATAGAAGAAAACAGAGTGAAACGTAAAAATGAAAACGGTTACTGCAAACGAACGGTTTAACCTAGAAGATGGAAATTGGGTGAGCCAAGTGGTTTTGGTGTACTCATCATTACCTGAAAGAATCATCAAGATTGGGTGAAAAAATGTTGGCTGAGATTTCAGGCAACTCGTAGGTTTTTGGAAGCTTGGCAACCCTTTTCCATGAAAGTGATTTTCGCCAGTCTCTGCTTAGGGCTACATCAACAGCAAACAAACCATAGAGATAGAACATGAAACTGCTTTATTGTGTCAACTTTCTAAGAGCTAGCACAAACCGTGTTTGATTTAGAGTTCCAATTACATGTATCCCTATAGGAGAAAACAGAGTGAAACCTAAAAATGAAAACGGTTACTGCAAACGAACGGTTTAACCTAGAAGAACGAAACTTGGTGAGCCAAGTGGTTTTGGTGTACTGATCATTACCTGAAAGAATCTCAAGATTGGGTGAAAAAATGTTGGTTGAGATTTCAGGCAACTCGTAGTTTTTTGGAAGCTTGGCAACCCCTTTCCATGAAAGTGATTTTCGCCAGTCTCTGCTTAGGGCTACATCAACAGCAAACAAACCATAGAGATAGAACTTGAAACTGCTTTATTGTGTGAAGTTTTAAAGAGCTAGCACAAACCGTGTTTGATTTAGAGTTCCAAATACACGTATCCCTATAGGAGAAAACAGAGTGAAACCTAAAAATGAAAACGGTTACTGCAAACGAACGGTTTAACCTAGAAGAACGAAATTTGGTGAGCCAAGTGGTTTTTGGTGTACTGATCATTACCTGAAAGAATCATCAAGATTGGGTGAAAAAATGTTGGCTGAGATTTCAGGCAACTCGTAGGTTTTTGGAAGCTTGGCAACCCTTTTCCATGAAAGTGATTTTCGCCAGTCTCTGCTTAGGGCTACATCAACAGCAAACAAACCATAGAGATAGAACATGAAACTGCTTTATAGTGTCAACTTTCAAAGAGCTAGCACAAACCGTGTTTGATTTAGAGTTCCAAATACATGTATCCCTATAGGAGAAAACAGAGTGAAACCTAAAAATGAAAAAGGTTACTGCAAACGAACGGTTTAACCTAGAAGAACGAAACTTGGTGAGCCAAGTGGTTCTGGTGTACTCATCATTACCTGAAAGAATCATCAAGGTTGGGTGAAAAAATGTTTGCTGAGATTTCAGGAAACACATAGTTTTTTTGAAGCTTGGAAACCCCTTTCCATTTAAGTGATTTTCACCAGTCTCTGCTTAGGGCTACATCAACAGCAAACAAGCCATAGAGATAGAACTTGAATCTGCTTTATTGTGTCAAGTTCTAAAGAGCTAGCACAAACCGTGTTTGATTTTGAGTTCCAAATACATGTATCCCTATAGGAGAAAACAGAGTGAAACCTAAAAATGAAAACGGTTACTGCAAACGAACGGTTTAACCTAGAAGAACGAAACTTGGTGAGCCAAGTGGTTTTCGTGTACTGATCATTACCTGAAAGAATCTCAAGATTGGGTGAAAAAATGTTGGTTGAGAATTCAGGCAACTCGTAGTTTTTTGGAAGCTTGGAAACCCCTTTCCAAGAAAGTGATTTTCGCCAGTCTCTGCTTAGGGCTACATCAACAGCAAACAAACCATAGAGATAGAACCTGAAACTGCTTTATTGTGTCAAGTTTCAAAGAGCTAGCATAAACCGTGTTTGATTTAGAGTTCCAAATACATGTATCCCTATAGGAGAAAAGAGAGTGAAACCTCAAAATGAAAACGGTTACTGCAAACGAACGGTTTAACCTAGAAGAACGAAATTGGTGAGCCAAGTGGTTTTGGTGTACTGATCATTACCTGAAAGAATCATCAAGATTGGGTGAAAAAATCTTGGCTGAGATTTCAGGCAACTCGTAGTTTTTTGGAAGCTAGTCTACCCCTTTCCATGAAAGTGATTTTCGCAAGTCTCTGCTTAGGGCTACATCAACAGCAAACAAACTATAGATAGTACTTGAAACTGCTTTATTGTGTCAAGTTTCAAAGAGTTAGCACAAACCGTGTTTCATTTAGAGTTCCAAATACATGTATCCCTGTAGGAGAAAACAGAGTGAAACCTAAAAATGAAAATGGTTACTGCAAACCAACGGTTTAACGTAGAAAAACGAAATTTGGTGAGATAAGTGGTTTTGGTGTACTGATCATTACCTGAAAGAATCATCAAGATTGGGTGAAAAAATGTTTGCTGAGATTTCAGGCAACTCGTCGTTTTTTTGAAGCTTGGCAACCCCTTTCCATGAAAGTGATTTTCGCCAGTCTCTGCTTAGGGCTACATTAACAGCAAACAAACCATAGAGATAGAACTTGAAACTGCTTTATTGTGTCAAGTTTTAAAGCGGTAGCACAAACCGTGTTTTATTTAGAGTTCCAAATACATGTATCCTATATCAAAAGAGAGTGAAACCTAAAAATGAAAACGGTTACTGCAAACGAACGGTTTAACCTGGAAGAACGAAATTTGGTGAGCCAAGTGGTTTTGGAGTACTGATCATTACCTGAAAGAATCATCAAGATTGGGTGAAAAAATGTTGGCTGAGATTTAAGGCAACTCGTAGTTTTTTGGAAGCTTGGCAACCCCTTTCCATGAAAGTGATTTTCGCCAGTCTCTGCTTAGGGCTACATCAACAGCAAAAAAACCGTAGAGATAGAACTTGAAACTGCTTTATTGTGTCAAGTTTCAAAGAGCTAGCACAAACCGTGTTTGATTTAGGGTTCCAAATACATGTATCCCTATAGGAGAAAACAGAGTGAAACCTAAAAATGAAAACGGTTACTGCAAACGAACGGTTTAACCAAGAAGAACGAAATTTGGTGAGCCAAGTGGTTTTGGTGTACTCATCATTACCTGAAAGAATCATCAAGATTGGGTGAAAAAATGTTTGCTGAGATTTCAGACAACTCGTAGTTTTTTGGAAGCTTGGCAACCCCTTTCCATGAAAGTGATTTTCGCCAGTCTCTGCTTAGGGCTACATCAACAGCAAACAAACCATAGAGATAGAACTTGAAACTGCTTTATTGTATCAAGTTTCAAAGAGCTAGCAATAACCGTGTTTGATTTAGAGTTCCAAATACATGTATCCCTATAAGAGAAAACAGAGTGAAACCTAAATATGAAAACGGTTACTGCAAACGAACGGTTTAACCAAGAAGAACGAAATTTGGTGAGCCAAGTGGTTTTGGTGGACTGATTCTTACCTGAAAGAATCATCAAGATTGGGTGAAAAAATGTTTGCTGAGATTTCAGGCAACTCTCAGTTATTTGGAAGCTTGGCAACCCCTTTCCATGAAAGTGATTTTCGCCAGTCTCTGCTTAGGGCTACATCAACAGCAAACAAACCATAGAGATAGAAGTTGAAACTGCTTTATTGTGTCAAGTTTCAAAGAGCTAGCACAAACCGTGTTTGATTTAGAGTTCCAATTACATGTATCCCTATAGGAAAAAACAGAGTGAAACCTAAAAATGGAAACGGTTACTGCAAACGAACGGTTTAACCAGGAAGAACGAAATTTGGTGAGCCACGTGGTATTGGTGTACTGATCATTACCTGAAAGAATCATCAAGATTGGGTGAAAAAATGTTGGAGGAGATTTCAGGCAACTCGTAGTTTTTTGGAAGCTTGGCAACCCCTTTCCATGAAAGTGATTTTCGCCAGTCTCTGCTTAGGGCTACATCAACAGCAAACAAACCATAGAGATAGAACTTGAAACTGCTTTATTGTGACAAGTTTCAAAGAGCTAGCACAAACCGTGTTTGATTTAGAGTTCCAAATACATGTATCCCTATAGGAGAAAACAGAGTGAAACCTAAAAATGGAAACGGTTACTGCAAACGAACGGTTTAACCTAGAAGAACGAAATTTGGTGAGCCAAGTGGTTTTGCTGTACTGATCATTACCTGAAAGAATCATCAAGATTGGGTGAAAAAATGTTGGCTGAGATTTGAGGCAACTCCTAGTTTTTGGGAAGCTTGGCAACCCCTTTCCATGAAAGTGATTTTCGCCAGTCTCTGCTTAGGGCTACATCAACAGCAAACAAACCATAGAGATAGAAGTTGAAACTGCTTTATTGTGTCAAGTTTCAAAGAGCTAGCACAAACCGTGTTTGATTTAGAGTTCCAAATACATGTATCCCTATAGAAGAAAACAGAGTGAAAACTAAAAATGAAAACGGTTACTGCAAACGAACGGTTTAACCTAGAAGAACGAAATTTGGTGAGCCAAGTGGTTTTGGTGTACTGATCATTACCTGAAAGAATCATCAAGATTGGGTGAAAAAATGTTTGCTAAGATTTCAGGCAACTCGCAGTTTTTTGGAAGCTTGGCAACCCCTTTCCATGAAAGTGATTTTCGCCAGTCTCTGCTTAGGGCTACATCAACAGCAAACAAAGCATAGAGAGAGAACTTGAAACTGCTTTATTGTGTCAGGTTTCAAAGAGCTAGCACAAACCGTGTTTGATTTAGAGTTCCAAATACATGTATCCCTATAGGAGAAAACAGAGTGAAACCTAAAAATGAAAACGGTTATTGCAAACGAACAGTTTAAACTAGAAGAATGAAATATGGTGAGCCAAGTGGTTTTGGTGTACTGATCATTACCTGAAAGAATCATCAAGATTGGGTGAAAAAATGTTTTCTGAGATTTCAGGCAACTCGTAGTATTTTGGAAGCTTGGCAACCCCTTTCCATAAAAGTGATTTTCGCCAGTCTCTGCTTAGGGCTACATCAACAGCAAACAAACCATAGAGATAGAACTTGAAACTTTTTTATTGTGTCAAGTTGCAAAGAGCTAGCACAAACCCTGTTTGATTTAGAGTTCCAA
This sequence comes from Ictidomys tridecemlineatus, assembly GCF_052094955.1. Taxonomy (NCBI): domain Eukaryota; kingdom Metazoa; phylum Chordata; class Mammalia; order Rodentia; family Sciuridae; genus Ictidomys; species Ictidomys tridecemlineatus. The sequence continues at coordinate 33,010 of NW_027521862.1, read as the reverse complement.
ATACATGTATCCCTATAGGAGAAAACAGAGTGAAACCTAAAAATGAAAACGGTTACTGCAAATGAACGGTTTAACCTAGAAGAACGAAATTTGGTGAGCCAAGTGGTTTTGGTGTACTGATCATTACCTGAAAGAATCATCAAGATTGGGTGAAAAAATGTTGGCTGAGATTTCAGGCAACTCGTAGTTTTTTGGAAGCTTGGCAACCCCTTTCCATGAAAGTGATTTTTGCCAGTCTCTGCTAAATCTACATAAACAGCTTACAAACCATAGAGATAGAACTTGAAACTGCTTTATTGTGTCAAGTTTCAAAGAGCTAGCACAAACCGTGTTTGATTTAGAGTTCCAAATACATGTATCCCTATATTGAAAACAGAGAGAAACCTAAAAATGAAAACGGTTACTGCAAACGAACGGTTTAACCTAGAAGAACGAAATTTGGTGAGCCAAGTGGTTTTGGTGTACTGATAATTACCGAAAAGAATCATCAAGATTGGGTGAAAAAATGTTGGCTGAGATTTCAGGCAACTCGTAGTTTTCTGGAAGCTTGGCAACCGCTTTCCATGAAAGTGATTTTCGCCAGTCTCTGCTTAGGGCTACATCAACAGCAAACAAACCATAGAGATAGAACTTTAAACTGCTTTATTGTGTCAAGTTTCAAAGAGCTAGCACAAACCCTGTTTGATTTAGAGTTCCAAATACATGTATCCCTATAGGAGAAAACAGAGTGAAACCTAAAAATGAAAAGGGTTACTGCAAACGAACGGTTTAACCTAGAAGAACGAAATTTGGTGAGCCAAGTGGTTTTGGTGTACTGATCATTTCCTGAAAGAATTATCAAGATTGGGTGAAAAAATGTTTGCTGAGATTTCAGGCAACTCGTAGTTTTTTGGAAGCTTGGCAACCCCTTTCCATCAAAGTGATTCTCGCCATTCTGCTTAGGGCTACATCAACAGCAAACAATCCATAGAGATAGAACTTGAAACTGCTTTATTGTGTCAAGTTTCAAAGAGCTAGCACAAACCGTGTTTGATTTAGGGTTCCAAATACATGTATCACTATAGGAGAAAACAGTGAAACCTAAAAATGAAAACGGTTACTGCAAACGAACGGTTTAACCTAGAAGAACGAAATATGGTGATCCAAGTGGTTTTGGTGTACTGATAATTACCTGAAAGAATCATCAAGATTGGGTGAAAAAATGTTGGCTGAGATTTCAGGCAACTCGTAGTTATTTGGAAGCTTGGCAACCCCTTTCCATGAAAGTGATTTTCGCCAGTCTCTGGTTAGGGCTACATCAACAGCAAACAAACCATAGAGATAGAACTTGAAACTGCTTTATTGTGTCAAGTTTCAAAGAGATAGCACAAACCGTGTTTGATTTAGAGTTCCAAATACATGTATCCCTATAGGAGAAAACAGAGTGAAACCTAAAAATGAAAACGGTTACTGCAAACGAACGGTTTAACCTAGAAGAACGAAATTTGGTGAGCCAAGTGGTTTTGGTGTACTGATCATTACCGAAAAGAATCATCAAGATTGGGTGAAAAAATGTTGGCTGGGATTTCAGGCAACTCGTAGTTTTTTGGAAGCTTGGCAACCCCTTTCCATGAAAGTGATTTTCGCCAGTCTCTGCTTAGGGCTATATCAACAGCAAAGAAACCATAGAGATAGAACTTGAAACTGCTTTATTGTGTCAAGTTTCAAAGAGCTAGCACAAACCGTGTTTGATTTAGGGTTCCAAATACATGTATCCCTATAGGAGAAAACAGTGAAACCTAAAAATAATAACGGTTACTGCAAACGAACTGTTTAACCTAGAAGAACGAAATTTGGTGAGCCAAGTGGTTTTGGTGTACTGATCATTACCTGAAAGAATCATCAAGATTGGGTGAAAAAATGTTGGCTGAGATTTCAGGCAACTCGTAGTTTTTTGGAAGCTTGGCAACCCCTTTCTATTAAAGTGATATTCGCCAGTCTCTGCTTAGGGCTACATCAACAGCAAACAAACCATATAGAGAGAACTTGAAACTGCTTTATTGTGTCAAGTTTCAAAGAGGTAGCACAAACCGTGTTTGATTTAGAGTTCCAAATACATGTATCCCTATAGGAGAAAACAGAGTGAAACCTAAAAATGAAAACGGTTACTGCAAACGAACAGTTTAAACTAGAAGAACGAAATATGGTGATCCAAGTGGTTTTGGTGTACTGATCATTACCTGAAAGAATCATCAAGATTGGGTGAAAAAATGTTTGCTGAGATTTCAGGCAACTCGTAGTTTTTTGGAAGCTTGGCAACCCCTTTCCATGAAAGTGATTTTCGCCAGTCTCTGCTTAGGGCTACATCAACAGCAAACAAACCATAGAGATAGAACTTGAAACTGCTTTATTGTGTCAAGTTTCAAAGAGCTAGCACAAACCGTGTTTGATTTAGAGTTCCAAATACATGTATCCCTATGGGAGAAAACAGAGTGAAACCGAAAAATGAAAACGGTTACTGCAAACGAACGGTTTAACCTAGAAGAACGAAATTTGGTGAGCCAAGTGGTTTTGGTGTACTGATAATTACCTGAAAGAATCATCAAGATTGGGCGAAAAAATGTTGGCTGAGATTTCAGGCAACTCGTAGTTATTTGGAAGCTTGGCAACCCTTTTCCATGAAAGTGATTTTCGCCAGTCTCTGGTTAGGGCTACATCAACAGCAAACAAACCATAGAGATAGAACTTGAAACTGCTTTATTGTGTCAAGTTTCAAAGAGATAGCACAAACCGTGTTTGATTTAGAGTTCCAAATACATGTATCCCTATAGGAGAAAACATAGTGAAACCTAAAAATGAAAACGGTTACTGCAAACGAACGGTTTAACGTAGAAGAACGAAATTTGGTGAGCCAAGTGGTTTTGGTGAACTGATCATTACCTGATAGAATCATCAAGATTGGGTGAAAAAATGTTGGCTGAGATTTCAGGCAACTCGTAGTTTTTTGGAAGCTTGGCAACCCCTTTAAATGAAAGTGATTTTCGCCAGTCTATGCTTAGGGCTACATCAACAGCAAACAACCATAGAGATAGAACTTGAAACTGCTTTATTGTGTGAAGTTTCAAAGAGCTAGCACAAACCGTGTTTGATTTAGATTTCCAAATACATGTATCCCTATAGGAGAAAACAGAGTGAAACCTAAAAATGAAAACGGTTACTGCAAACGAACGGTTTAACCTAGAAAAACGAAATTTGGTGAGCCAATTGGTTTTGGTATACTGATCATTACCTGAAATAATCATCAAGATTGGGTGAAAAAATGTTTGCTGAGATTTCAGGCAACTCGTAGTTTTGGGGAAGCTTGGCAACCCCTTTAAATGAAAGTGATTTTCGCCAGTCTCTGCTTAGGGCTACATCAACACCAAACAAACCATAGAGATAGAACTTTAAACTGCTTTATTGTGTCAAGTTTCAAAGAGATAGCACAAACCGTGTTTGATTTAGAGTTCCAAATACATGTATCCCTATAGGAGAAAACAGAGTGAAACCTAAAAATGAAAACGGTTACTGCAAACGAACGGTTTAACCTAGAAAAACGAAATTTGGTGAGCCAATTGGTTTTGGTATACTGATCATTACCTGAAATAATCATCAAGATTGGGTGAAAAAATGTTTGCTGAGATTTCAGGCAACTCGTAATTTTGGGGAAGCTTGGCAACCCCTTTAAATGAAAGTGATTTCGCCAGTCTCTGCTTAGGGCTACATCAACAGCAAACAAACCATAGAGATAGAACTTTAAACTGCTTTATTGTGTCAAGTTTCAAAGAGATAGCACAAACCGTGTTTGATTTAGAGTTCCAAATACATGTATCCCTATAGGAGAAAACAGAGTGAATCCTAAAAATGAAAACGGTTACCGCAAACGAACGGTTTAACCTAGAAGAAGGAAACTTGGTGAGCCTAGTGATTTTGGTGTACTGATCATTACCTGAAAGAACCATCAAGATTGGGTGAAAAAATGTTTGCTGAGATTTCAGGCAACTCGCAGTTTTTGTAAGCTTGGCAAACCCTTTCCATGAAAGTGATTTTCGCCAGTCTCTGCTTAGGGCTACATCAACAGCAAACAAACCATAGAGATAGAACTTGAAACTGATTTATTGTGTCAAGTTTCAAAGTGCTAGCACAAACCGTGTTTGATTTAGAGTTCCAAATACATGTATCCCTATAGGAGAAAACAGAGTGAAACCTAAAAATGAAAACGGTTACTGCAAACGAATGGTTTAACCTAGAAAAACGAAATTCGGTGAGCCAAGTGGTTTTGGTGTACTCATCATTACCTGAAAGAATCATCAAGATTGGGTGAAAAAATGTGTTCTGAGATTTCAGGGAACAGGTAGTTTTTTGCAAGCTTGGCATCCTCTTTAAATGAAAGTGATTTTCGCCAGTCTCTGCTTAGGGCTACATCAACAGCAAACAAACCATAGAGAGAGAACTTGAAACTGCTTTATTGTTTCAAGTTTCAAAGAGATAGCACAAACCGTGTTTGATTTAGAGTTCCAAATACATGTATCCCTATAGGAGAAAACAGAGTGAAACCTAAAAATGAAAACGGTTACTGGAAACGAACGGTTTAACCTAGAAAAACGAAACTTGGTGAGCCTAGTGGTTTTGGTGTACTGATCATTACCTGAAAGAACCATGAAGATTGTGTGAAAAAATGTTTGCTGAGATTTCAGGCAACTCGTAGTTTTTTGGAAGCTTGGCAAACCCTTTCCATGAAAATGATTTTCGCCAGTCTATGCTTAGGGCTACATCAACAGCAAACAAACCATGGAGATAGAACTTGAAACTGATTTATTGTGTCAAGTTTCAAAGAGCTAGCACAAACCGTGTTTGATTTAGAGTTCCAAATACATGTATCCATATAGGAGAAAACAGAGTGAAACCTAAAAATGAAAACGCTTACTGCAAACGAACGGTTTAACCTAGAAGAACGAAATTTGGTGAGCCAAGTGGTTTTGGTGTACTGATCATTACCTGAAAGAATCATCAAGATTGGGTGAAAAAATGTTTGCTGAGATTTCAGGCAACTCGTGGTTTTTTTGAAGCTTGGCAACCCCTTTCCATGAAAGTGATTTTCGCCACTCTCTGCTTAGGGTTACATCAACAGCAAACAAACCATAGTGATAGAACTTGAAAATGCTTTATTTTGTGAATTTTCAAAGAGCTAGCACAAACCGTGTTGATTTAGAGTTCCAAATACATGTATCTCTATAGGAGAAAACAGAGTGAAACCTAAAATGAAAACGGTTACTGCAAACGAACGGTTTAACCTAGAAGAACGAAACTTGGTGAGCCTAATGGTTTTGGTGTACTGATCATTACCTGAAAGAATCATGAAGATTGGGTGAAAAAATGTTTGCTGAGATTTCAGGCAACTGGTAGTTTTTTGGAAGCTTGGAAACCCCTTTAAATGAAAGTGATTTTCGCCAGTCTCTGCTTAGGGCTACATCAACAGCAAACAAACCATAGTGATAGAACTTGAAACGGCTTTATTATGTCAATTTCAAAGAGCTAGCACAAACCATGTTTGATTTAGAGTTCCAAATACATGTATCCCTATAGGAGAAAACAGAGTGAAACCTAAAAATGAAAACGGTTACTGCAAACGAACGGTTTAACCTAGAAGAACAAAACTTGGTGAGCCTAGTGGTTTTGGTGTACTGATCATTACCTGAAAGAATCATCAGTATTGGGTGAAAAAATGTTTGCTGAGATTTCAGGCAACTCGTAGTTTTGGGGAAGCTTGGCAACCCCTTTAAATGAAAGTGATTTTCGCCAGTCTCTGCTTAGGGCTACATCAACACCAAACAAACCATAGAGATAGAACTTTAAACTGCTTTATTGTGTCAAGTTTCAAAGAGATAGCACAAACCGTGTTTGATTTAGAGTTCCAAATACATGTATCCATATAGGAGAAAACAGAGTGAAACCTAAAAATGAAAACGCTTACTGCAAACGAACGGTTTAAACTAGAAGAACGAAATTTGGTGAGCCAAGTGGTTTTGGTGTACTGATCATTACCTGAAAGAATCATCAAGATTGGGTGAAAAAATGTTTGCTGAGATTTCAGGCAACTCGTGGTTTTTTTGAAGCTTGGCAACCCCTTTCCATGAAAGTGATTTTCGCCACTCTCTGCTTAGGGTTACATCAACAGCAAACAAACCATAGTGATAGAACTTGAAAATGCTTTATTTTGTGAATTTTCAAAGAGCTAGCACAAACCGTGTTGATTTAGAGTTCCAAATACATGTATCTCTATAGGAGAAAACAGAGTGAAACCTAAAAATGAAAACGGTTACTGCAAACGAACGGTTTAACCTAGAAGAACGAAACTTGGTGAGCCTAATGGTTTTGGTGTACTGATCATTACCTGAAAGAATCATGAAGATTGGGTGAAAAAATGTTTGCTGAGATTTCAGGCAACTGGTAGTTTTTTGGAAGCTTGGAAACCCCTTTAAATGAAAGTGATTTTCGCCAGTCTCTGCTTAGGGCTACATCAACAGCAAACAAACCATAGTGATAGAACTTGAAACGGCTTTATTATGTCAATTTCAAAGAGCTAGCACAAACCATGTTTGATTTAGAGTTCCAAATACATGTATCCCTATAGGAGAAAACAGAGTGAAACCTAAAAATGAAAACGGTTACTGCAAACGAACGGTTTAACCTAGAAGAACAAAACTTGGTGAGCCTAGTGGTTTTGGTGTACTGATCATTACCTGAAAGAATCATCAGTATTGGGTGAAAAAATGTTTGCTGAGATTTCAGGCAACTCGTAGTTTTGGGGAAGCTTGGCAACCCCTTTAAATGAAAGTGATTTTCGCCAGTCTCTGCTTAGGGCTACATCAACACCAAACAAACCATAGAGATAGAACTTTAAACTGCTTTATTGTGTCAAGTTTCAAAGAGATAGCACAAACCGTGTTTGATTTAGAGTTCCAAATACATGTATCCCTATAGGAGAAAACAGAGTGAAACCTAAAAATGAAAACGGTTACTGCAAACGAACGGTTTAACCTAGAAAAACGAAATTTGGTGAGCCAATTGGTTTTGATATACTGATCATTACCTGAAATAATCATCAAGATTGGGTGAAAAAATGTTTGCTGAGATTTCAGGCAACTCGTAGTTTTGGGGAAGCTTGGCAACCCCTTTAAATGAAAGTGATTTCGCCAGTCTCTGCTTAGGGCTACATCAACAGCAAACAAACCATAGAGATAGAACTTTAAACTGCTTTATTGTGTCAAGTTTCAAAGAGATAGCACAAACCGTGTTTGATTTAGAGTTCCAAATACATGTATCCCTATAGGAGAAAACAGAGTGAATCCTAAAAATGAAAACGGTTACCGCAAACGAACGGTTTAACCTAGAAGAAGGAAACTTGGTGAGCCTAGTGATTTTGGTGTACTTATCATTACCTGAAAGAACCATCAAGATTGGGTGAAAAAATGTTTGCTGAGATTTCAGGCAACTCGCAGTTTTTGTAAGCTTGGCAACCCCTTTCCATGAAAGTGATTTTCGCCAGTCTCTGCTTAGGGCTACATCAACAGCAAACAAACCATAGAGATAGAACTTGAAACTGATTTATTGTGTCAAGTTTCAAAGTGCTAGCACAAACCGTGTTTGATTTAGAGTTCCAAATACATGTATCCCTATAGGAGAAAACAGAGTGAAACCTAAAAATGAAAACGGTTACTGCAAACGAAGGGTTTAACCTAGAAAAACGAAATTTGGTGAGCCAAGTGGTTTTGGTGTACTCATCATTACCTGAAAGAATCATCAAGATTGGGTGAAAAAATGTGTTCTGAGATTTCAGGGAACTGGTAGTTTTTGCAAGCTTGGCATCCTCTTTAAATGAAAGTGATTTTCGCCAGTCTCTGCTTAGGGCTACATCAACAGCAAACAAACCATAGAGAGAGAACTTGAAACTGCTTTATTGTTTCAAGTTTCAAAGAGATAGCACAAACCGTGTTTGATTTAGAGTTCCAAATACATGTATCTCTATAGGAGAAAACAGAGTGAAACCTAAAAATGAAAACGGTTACTGCAAACGAACGGTTTAACCTAGAAAAACGAAACTTGGTGAGCCTAGTGGTTTTGGTGTACTGATCATTACCTGATAGAACCATGAAGATTGTGTGAAAAAATGTTTGCTGAGATTTCAGGCAACTCGTAGTTTTTTGGAAGCTTGGCAAACCCTTTCCATGAAAATGATTTTCGCCAGTCTATGCTTAGGGCTACATCAACAGCAAACAAACCATGGATATAGAACTTGAAACTGATTTATTGTGTCAAGTTTCAAAGAGCTAGCACAAACCGTGTTTGATTTAGAGTTCCAAATACATGTATCCATATAGGAGAAAACAGAGTGAAACCTAAAAATGAAAACGCTTACTGCAAACGAACGATTTAACCTAGAAGAACGAAATTTGGTGAGCCAAGTGGTTTTGGTGTACTGATCATTACCTGAAAGAATCATCAAGATTGGGTGAAAAAATGTTTGCTGAGATTTCAGGCAACTCGTGGTTTTTTTGAAGCTTGGCAACCCCTTTCCATGAAAGTGATTTTCGCCACTCTCTGCTTAGGGTTACATCAACAGCAAACAAACCATAGTGATAGAACTTGAAAATGCTTTATTTTGTGAATTTTCAAAGAGCTAGCACAAACCGTGTTGATTTAGAGTTCCAAATACATGTATCTCTATAGGAGAAAACAGAGTGAAACCTAAAAATGAAAACGGTTACTGCAAACGAACGGTTTAACCTAGAAGAACGAAACTTGGTGAGCCAAATGGTTTTGGTGTACTGATCATTACCTGAAAGAATCATGAAGATTGGGTGAAAAAATGTTTGCTGAGATTTCAGGCAACTGGTAGTTTTTTGGAAGCTTGGCAACCCCTTTAAATGAAAGTGATTTTCGCCAGTCTCTGCTTAGGGCTACATCAACAGCAAACAAACCATAGTGATAGAACTTGAAACGGCTTTATTATGTCAATTTCAAAGAGCTAGCACAAACCATGTTTGATTTAGAGTTCCAAATACATGTATCCCTATAGGAGAAAACAGAGTGAAACCTAAAAATGAAAACGGTTACTGCAAACGAACGGTTTAACCTAGAAGAACAAAACTTGGTGAGCCTAGTGGTTTTGGTATACTGATCATTACCTGAAAGAATCATCAGTATTGGGTGAAAAAATGTTTGCTGAGATTTCAGGCAACTCGTAGTTTTTTGAAAGCTGGCAACCCCTTTCCATGAAAGCAATTTTCGCCAGTCTCTGCTTAGGGCTACATCAACAGCAAACAAACCATAGAGATAGAACTTGAAACTGCTTTATTGTGTCAAGTTTCAAAGAGGTAGCACAAACCGAGTTTGATTTAGAGTTCCAAATACATGTATCGCTATAGGAGAATACAGAGTGAAACCTAAAAATGAAAACGGTTACTGCAAACGAACGGTTTAACCTAGAAGAACGAAATTTGGTGAGCCAAGTGGTTTTGGTGTACTGATCATTACCGAAAAGAATCATCAAGATTGGGTGAAAAAATGTTGGCTGAGATTTCAGGCAACTCGTAGTTTTTTGGAAGCTTGGCAACCCCTTTCAGTGAAAGTGATTTTCGCCAGTCTATGCTTAGGGCTACATCAACAGCAATCAAACCATAGAGATAGAACTTGAAACTAGTTTATTGTGTCAAGTTTCAAAGAGATAGCACAAACCGTGTTTGATTTAGAGTTCCAAATGCATGTATCCCTATAGGAGAAAACAGAGTGAAACCTAAAAATGAAAACGGTTACTGCAAACGAACAGTTTAACCTAGAAGAACGAAATATGGTGAGCCAAGTGGTTGTGGTGTACTGATCGTTACCTGCAAGAATCATCAAGATTGGGTGAAAAAATGTTTGCTGAGATTACAGGCAACTCGTAGTTTTTTGGAAGCTTGGCAACCCCTTTCCATGAATGTGATTTTCGCCAGTCTCTGCTTAGCGCTACATCAACAGCAAACAAACCATAGAGATAAAACTTGAAACTGCTTTATTGTGTCAAGTTTCAAAGAGCTAGCACGAACCGTGTTTGATTTAGAGTTCCAAATACATGCATCCCTATAGGAGAAAACAGAGTGAAACCTAAAAATGAAAACGGTTACTGCAAACGAACAGTTTAACTCAGAAGAACGAAACATGGTGAGCCAAGTGGTTTTGGTGTACTGATCATTACCTGAAAGAATCATCAGGATTGGGTGAAAAAATGTTTGCTGAGATTACAGGCAACTCGTAGTTTCTTGTAAGCTTGGCAACCCCTTTCCATGAATGTGATTTTCGCCAGTCTCTGCTTAGGGCTACATCAACAGCCAACAAACAATAGAGATAGAACTTGAAACTGCTTTATTGTGTCAAGTTTCAAAGAGCTAGCACAAACCGTGTTTGATTTAGAGTTCCAAATACATGTATCCCTATAGGAGAAAACAGAGTGAAACCTAAAAATGAAAACGGTTACTGCAAACGAACGGTTTAACCTAGAAGAACGAAATTTAATGAGCCAAGTGGTTTTGGTATACTGATCATTACCTGAAAGAGTCATCAAGACTGGTTGAAAACATTTTTGCTGAGATTTCAGGCAACACGTAGTTTTTTGGAAGCTTGGCAACACCTTTAAATAAAAGTGATTTTCGCCAGTCTATGCTTAGGGCTACATCAACAGCAAACAACCATAGAGATAGAACTTGAAACTGCTTTATTGTGTCAAGTTTCAAAGAGCTAGCACAAACCGTGTTGGATTTAGAGTTCCAAATACATTTATAACTATAGGAGAAAACAGAGTGAAACCTATAAATGAAAACGGTTACTGCAAACGAACGGTTTAACCTAGAAGAACGAAATTTAATGAGCCAAGTGGTTTTGGTGTTTTCATCATTACGTGAAAGAATCATCAAGATTGGGTGAAAAAATGTTTGCTGAGATTTCAGGCAACTCGTAGTTTTTTGGAAGCTTGGAAACCCCTTTCCATGAAAGTGATTTTCACCAGTCTCTGCTTAGGGCTACATCAACAGAAAACAAACCATAGAGATTGAACTTGAAATTGCTTTATTTTGTCAAGTTTCAAAGACCTAGAACAAACCCTGTTTGATTTAGAGTTCCAAATACATGTATCCCTATAGAAGAAAACAGAGTGAAACCTAAAAATGAAAATGGTTACTGCAAACGAACGGTTTAAACTAGAAGAACGAAACTTGGTGAGCCTAGTGGTTTTGGTGTACTGATCATTACCTGAAAGAATCATCAAGATTGGGTCAAAAAATGTTTGCTGAGATTTCAGGCAACTCTTAGTTTTTTGGAAGTTTGGCAACCCCTTTCCATGAAAGTGATTTTCGTCAATCTCTGCTTAGGGCTACATCAACAGCAAACAAACCATAGAGAGAAAACTTGAAACTGCTTTATTGTGTCAAGTTTCAAAGAGCTAGCACAAACCGTGTTTGATTTAGAGTTCCAAATACATGTATCCCTATAGGAGAAAACAGAGTGAAACCTAAAAATGAAAACGGTTACTGCAAACGAACGGTTTAACCTAGAAGAACGAAATTTGGTGAGCCTTGTGGTTTTGGTGTGCTGATCATTACCGAAAAGAATCATCAAGATTGGGTGAAAAAATGTTGGCTGATATTTCAGGAAACTCGAAGTTTTTTGGAAGCTTGGCAACCCCTTTCCATGAAAGTGATTTTCGCCAGTCTCTGCTTAGGGCTACATCAACAGCAAACAAACCATAGAGATAGAACTTGAAACTGCTTTATTGTTTCAAGTTTCAAAGAGCTAGCACAAACCGTGTTTGATTTAGAGTTCCAAATGCATGTATCCCTATAGTAGAAAACAGAGTGAAACCTAAAAATGAAAACGGTGACTGCAAACGAACAGTTTAACCTAGAAGAACGAAATATGGTGAGCCAAGTGGTTGTGGTGTACTGATCATTACCTGAAAGAATCATCAAGATTGGGTGAAAAAATGTTGGCTGAGATTTCAGGCAACTCGTAGTTTTTTGGAAGCTTGACAACCCCTTTCCATAAAAGTGATTTTCGACAGTCTCTGCTTTGGGCTACATCAACAGCAAACAAACCATAGAGATAGAACTTGAAACTTCTTTATGGTGTCAAGTTTCAAAAAGCTAGCACAAACCGTGTTTGATTTAGAGTTCCAAATACATGTATCCCTATAGGAGAAAACAGAGTGAAACCTAAAAATGAAAACGGTTACTGCAAACGAACGGTTTAACGTAGAAGAATGAAATTTGGTGAGCCAAGTGGTTTTGGTGAACTGATCATTACCTGAATGAATCATCAAGATTGGGTGAAAAAAATGTTGGCTGAGATTTCAGGCAACTCGTAGTTTTTTGGAAGCTTGGCAACCCCTTTAAATGAAAGTGATTTTCGCCAGTCTCTGCTTAGGGCTACATCAACAGCAAACAACCATAGAGATAGAACTTGAAACTGCTTTATTGTGTGAAGTTTCAAAGAGCTAGCACAAACCGTGTTTGATTTAGAGTTCCAAATACATGTATCCCTATAGGAGAAAACAGAGTGAAACCTAAAAATGAAAACGGTTACTTCAAACGAACGGTGTAACCTAGAAAAACGAAATTTGGTGAGCCAATTGGTTTTGGTATACTGATCATTACCTGAAATAATCATCAAGATTGGGTGAAAAAATGTTTGCTGAGATTTCAGGCAACTCGTAGTTTTGGGGAAGCTTGGCAACCCCTTTAAATGAAAGTGATTTTCGCCAGTCTCTGCTTAGGGCTACATCAACAGCAAACAAACCATACAGATAGAACTTTAAACTGCTTTATTGTGTCAAGTTTCAAAGAGATAGCACAAACCGTGTTTGATTTAGAGTTCCAAATACATGTATCCCTATAGGAGAAAACAGAGTGAAACCTAAAAATGAAAACGGTTACTGCAAACGAACGGTTAAAACCTAGAAAAACGAAATTTGGTGAGCCAATTGGTTTTGGTATACTGATCATTACCTGAAATAATCATCAAGATTGGGTGAAAAAATGTTTGCTGAGATTTCAGGCAACTTGTCGTTTTGGGGAAGCTTGGCAACCCCTTTAAATGAAAGTGATTTCGCCAGTCTCTGCTTAGGGCTACATCAACAGCAAACAAAAATAGAGATAGAACTTGAGACTGCTTTATTGTGTCAAGTTTCAAAGAGCTAGCACAAACCGTGTTTGATTTAGAGTTCCAAATACATGTATCCCTATAGGAGAAAACAGAGTGAAACCTAAAAATGAAAACGGTTACTTCAAACGAACGGTGTAACCTAGAAAAACGAAATTTGGTGAGCCAATTGGTTTTGGTATACTGATCATTACCTGAAATAATCATCAAGATTGGGTGAAAAAATGTTTGCTGAGATTTCAGGCAACTCGTAGTTTTGGGGAAGCTTGGCAACCCCTTTAAATGAAAGTGATTTTCGCCAGTCTCTGCTTAGGGCTACATCAACAGCAAACAAACCATACAGATAGAACTTTAAACTGCTTTATTGTGTCAAGTTTCAAAGAGCTAGCACAAACCGTGTTTGATTTAGAGTTCCAAATACATGTATCCCTATAGGAGAAAACAGAGTGAATCCTAAAAATGAAAACGGTTACTGCAAACGAACGGTTTAACCTAGAAGAAGGAAACTTGGTGAGCCTAGTGATTTCGGTGTACTGATCATTACCTGAAAGAACCATCAAGATTGGGTGAAAAAATGTTTGCTGAGATTTCAGGCAACTCGCAGTTTTTGTAAGCTTAGCAAACCCTTTCCATGAAAGTGATTTTCGCCAGTCTCTGCTTAGGGCTACATCAACAGCAAACAAACCATAGAGATAGAACTTTAAACTGCTTTATTGTGTCAAGTTTCAAAGAGATAGCACAAACCGTGTTTGATTTAGAGTTCCAAATACATGTATCCCTATAGGAGAAAACAGAGTGAAACCTAAAAATTAAAACGGTTACTGCAAACGAACGGTTTAACCTAGAAAAACGAAATTTGGTGAGCCAATTGGTTTTGGTATACTGATCATTACCTGAAATAATCATCAAGATTGGGTGAAAAAATATTTGCTGAGATTTCAGGCAACTCGTAGTTTTGGGGAAGCTTGGCAACCCCTTTAAATGAAAGTGATTTCGCCAGTCTCTGCTTAGGGCTACATCAACAGCAAACAAACCATAGAGATAGAACTTTAAACTGCTTTATTGTGTCATGTTTCAAAGAGATAGCACAAACCGTGTTTGATTTAGAGTTCAAATACATGTATCCCTATAGGAGAAAACAGAGTGAATCCTAAAAATGAAAACGGTTACTGCAAACGAACGGTTTAACCTAGAAGAAGGAAACTTGGTGAGCCTAGTGATTTTGGTGTTCTGATCATTACCTGAAAGAACCATGAAGATTGGGTGAAAAAATGTTTGCTGAGATTTCAGGCAACTCGCAGTTTTTGTAAGCTTGGCAAACCCTTTCCATGAAAGTGATTTTCGCCAGTCTCTGCTTAGGGCTACATCAACAGCAAACAAACCATAGAGATAGAACTTGAAACTGATTTATTGTGTCAAGTTTCAAAGTGCTAGCACAAACCGTGTTTGATTTAGAGTTCCAAATACATGTATCCCTATAGGAGAAAACAGAGTGAAACCTAAAAATTAAAACGGTTACTGCAAACGAACGGTTTAACCTAGAAAAACGAAATTTGGTGAGCCAAGTGGTTTTGGTGTACTGATCATTACCTGAAAGAATCATCAAGATTGGGTGAAAAAATGTGTTCTGAGATTTCAGGGAACTGGTAGTTTTTGCAAGCTTGGCATCCTCTTTAAATGAAAGTGATTTTCGCCAGTCTCGGCTTAGGGCTACATCAACAGCAAACAAACCATAGAGAGAGAACTTTAAACTGCTTTATTGTTTCAAGTTTCAAAGAGATAGCACAAACCGTGTTTGATTTAGAGTTCCAAATACATGTATCCCTATAGGAGAAAACAGAGTGAAACCTAAAAATGAAAACGGTTACTGCAAACGAACGGTTTAACCTAGAAAAACGAAACTTGGTGAGCCTAGTGGTTTTGGTGTACTGATCATTACCTGAAAGAACCATGAAGATTGGGTGAAAAAATGTTTGCTGAGATTTCAGGCAACTCGTAGTTTTTTGGAAGCTTGGCAAACCCTTTCCATGAAAATGATTTTCGCCAGTCTCTGCTTAGGGCTACATCAACAGCAAAGAAACCATGGAGATAGAACTTGAAAATGATTTATTGTGTCAAGTTTGAAAGAGCTAGCACAAACCGTCTTTGATTTAGAGTTCCAAATACATGTATCCATATATGAGAAAACAGAGTGAAACCTAAAAATGAAAACGCTTACTACAAACGAACGGTTTAACCTAGAAGAACGAAATTTGGTGAGCCAAGTGGTTTTGGTGTACTGATCATTACCTGAAAGAATCATCAAGATTGGGTAAAAAAATGTGTGCTGAGATTTCAGAGAACTGGTAGTTTTTTGGAAGCTTGGCATCCCCTTTAAATGAAAGTGATTTTCGCCAGTCTCTACTTAGGGCTACATCAACAGAAAACAAACCATAGAGATAGAACTTGAAACTGCTGTATTGTGTCAAGTTTCAAAGAGCTAGCACAAACTGTGTTTGATTTAGAGTTCCAAATACATGTATCCCTATAGGAGAAAACAGAGTGAAAACTAAAAATGAAAACGGTTACTGCAAACGAACGGTTTAACCTAGAAGAAAGAAATTTGGTGAGCCAAGTTGTTTTGGTATACTGATCATTACCTTAAAGAATCATCAAGATTGGGTGAAAAAATGTTTGCTGAGATTTCAGGCAACACGTAGTTTTTTGGAAGCTTGGCAACCCCTTCAAATTAAAGTGATTTTCGCCAGTCTCTGGTTAGGGCTACATCAACAGCAAACAAACCATAGAGATAGAACTTGAAACTGATTTATTGTGTCAAGTTTCAAAGAACTAGCACAAACCGTGTTTGATTTAGAGTTCCAAATACATGTATACCTATAGGAGAAAACAGAGTGAAACCTAAAAATGAAAACGGTTACTGCAAACGAACAGTTTAACCTAGAAGAACGAAATTTGGTGAGCCATGTGGTTTTGGTGTACTGATCATTAACTGAAAGAATCATCAAGATTGGGTGAAAAAATGTTGGCTGAGATTTCAGGCAACTCCTAGTTTTTTGGAAGCTTGGCAACCCCTTTTCATGAAAGAGATTTTCGCCAGTCTCTGCTTAGGGCTACATCAACAGCAAACAAACCATAGAGATAGAATTTGAAACTGCTTTATTGTGTCAAGTTTCAAAGAGCTAGCACAAACCGTGTTTGATTTAGAGTTCCAAATACATGTATCCCTATAGGAGAAAACAGAGTGAAACCTAAAAATGAAAACGGTTACTGCAAACGAACGGTTTAACCTAGAAGAACGAAATTTGGTGAGCCAAGTGGTTTTGGTATACTGATCATTACCTGAAAGAATCATCAAGAATGGGTGAAAAAATGTTTGCTGAGATTTCAGGCAACTCGTAGTTTTTTGGAAGCTTGGCAACCCCTTTCCATGAAAGTGATTTTCGCCAGTCTCTGCTTAGGGCTACATCATCAGCAAACAAACCATAGAGATAGAACTTGAATCTTCTTTATTGTGTCAAGTTCCAAAGAGCTACCACAAACCGTGTTTGATTTACAGTTCCAAATACATGTATCCCTATAGGAGAAAACAGAGTGAAACCTAAAAATGGAAATGGTTACTGCAAACGAACGGTTTAACCTAGAAGAAAGAAATTGGGTGTGCCAAGTGGTTTTGGTGTACTGATCATTAAATGAAAGAATCATCAAGATTGGGTGAAAAAATGTTTGCTCAGATTTCAGGCAACTCGTGGTTTTTTGGTAGCTTGGCAACCCCTTTCCATGAAAGTGATTTTCGCCACTCTCTGCTTAGGGTTACATCAACAGCAAACAAACCATTGTGATAGAACTTGAAAATGCTTTATTTTGTGAAGTTTCAAAGAGCTAGCAGAAACCGTGTTTGATTTAGAGTTCCAAATACATGTATCTCTATAGGAGAAAACAGAGTGAAACCTAAAAATGAAAACGGTTACTGCAAACGAACAGTTTAACCTAGAAGAACGAAACTTGGTGAGCCTAATGGTTTTGGTGTACTGATCATTACCTGAAAGAATCATGAAGATTGGTGAAAAAATGTTTGCTGAGATTTCAGGCAACTGCTAGTTTTTGGAAGCTTGGCAACCCCTTTAAATGAAAGTGATTTTCGCCAGTCTCTGCTTAGGGCTACATCAACAGCAAACAAACCATAGTGATAGAACTTGAAACGGCTTTATTATGTCAATTTCAAAGAGCTAGCACAAACCATGTTTGATTTAGAGTTCCAAATACATGTTATCCCTATAGGAGAAAACAGAGTGAAACCTAAAAATGAAAACGGTTACTGCAAACGAACGGTTTAACCTAGAAGAAGGAAACTTGGTGAGCCTAGTGATTTCGGTTACTGATCATTACCTGAAAGAACCATCAAGATTGGGTGAAAAAATGTTTGCTGAGATTTCAGGCAACTCGCAGTTTTTGTAAGCTTGGCAAACCCTTTCCATGAAAGTGATTTTCGCCAGTCTCTGCTTAGGGCTACATCAACAGCAAACAAACCATAGAGATAGAACTTTAAACTGCTTTATTGTGTCAAGTTTCAAAGAGATAGCACAAACCGTGTTTGATTTAGAGTTCCAAATACATGTATCCCTATAGGAGAAAACAGAGTGAAACCTAAAAATGAAAACGGTTACTGCAAACGAACGGTTTAACCTAGAAAAACGAATTTGGTGAGCCAATTGGTTTTGGTATACTGATCATTACCTGAAATAATCATCAAGATTGGGTGAAAAAATATTTGCTGAGATTTCAGGCAACTCGTAGTTTTGGGGAAGGCTTGGCAACCCCTTTAAATGAAAGTGATTTCGCCAGTCTCTGCTTAGGGCTACATCAACAGCAAACAAACCAAAGAGATAGAACTTTAAACTGCTTTATTGTGTCAAGTTTCAAAGAGATAGCACAAACCGTGTTTGATTTAGAGTTCAAATACATGTATCCCTATAGGAGAAAACAGAGTGAATCCTAAAAATGAAAACGGTTACTGCAAACGAACGGTTTAACCTAGAAGAAGGAAACTTGGTGAGCCTAGTGATTTTGGTGTTCTGATCATTACCTGAAAGAACCATGAAGATTGGGTGAAAAAATGTTGCTGAGATTTCAGGCAACTCGCAGTTTTTGTAAGCTTGGCAAACCCTTTCCATGAAAGTGATTTTCGCCAGTCTCTGCTTAGGGCTACATCAACAGCAAACAAACCATAGAGATAGAACTTGAAACTGATTTATTGTGTCAAGTTTCAAAGTGCTAGCACAAACCGTGTTTGATTTAGAGTTCCAAATACATGTATCCCTATAGGAGAAAACAGAGTGAAACCTAAAAATTAAAACGGTTACTGCAAACGAACGGTTTAACCTAGAAAAACGAAATTTGGTGAGCCAAGTGGTTTTGGTGTACTGATCATTACCTGAAAGAATCATCAAGATTGGGTGAAAAAATGTGTTCTGAGATTTCAGGGAACTGGTAGTTTTTGCAAGCTTGGCATCCTCTTTAAATGAAAGTGATTTTCGCCAGTCTCGGCTTAGGGCTACATCAACAGCAAACAAACCATAGAGAGAGAACTTGAAACTGCTTTATTGTTTCAAGTTTCAAAGAGATAGCACAAACCGTGTTTGATTTAGAGTTCCAAATACATGTATCTCTATAGGAGAAAACACAGTGAAACCTAAAAATGAAAACGGTTACTGCAAACGAACGGTTTAACCTAGAAGAACGAAACTTGGTGAGCCTAATGGTTTTGGTGTACTGATCATTACCTGAAAGAATCATGAAGATTGGGTGAAAAAATGTTTGCTGAGATTTCAGGCAACTGCTAGTTTTTTGGAAGCTTGGCAACCCCTTTAAATGAAAGTGATTTTCGCCAGTCTCTGCTTAGGGCTACATCAACAGCAAACAAACCATAGTGATAGAACTTGAAACGGCTTTATTATGTCAATTTCAAAGAGCTAGCACAAACCATGTTTGATTTAGAGTTCCAAATACATGTATCCCTATAGGAGAAAACAGAGTGAAACCTAAAAATGAAAACGGTTACTGCAAACGAACGGTTTAACCTAGAAGAACAAAACTTGGTGAGCCTAGTGGTTTTGGTGTACTGATCATTACCTGAAAGAATCATCAGTATTGGGTGAAAAAATGTTTGCTGAGATTTCAGGAAACTCGTAGTTTTTTGAAAGCTGGCAACCCCTTTCCATGAAAGCGATTTTCGCCAGTCTCTGCTTAGGGCTACATCAACAGCAAACAAACCAAAGAGATAGAACTTGAAACTGCTTTATTGTGTCAAGTTTCAAAGAGGTAGCACAAACCGAGTTTGATTTAGAGTTCCAAATACATGTATCCCTAGAGGAGAAAACAGAGTGAAACCTAAAAATGAAAACGGTTACTGCAAATGAAAGGTTTAACCTAGAAGAACGAAATTTGGTGAGCCAAGTGGTTTTGGTGTACTGATCATTACCTGAAAGAATCATCAAGATTGTGTGAAAAAATGTTTGCTGAGATTTCAGGCAACTCGTAGTTTTTTGGAAGCTTGGCAACCCCTTCAAATTAAAGTGATTTTCGCCAGTCTCTGCTTAGGGCTACATCAACAGCAAACAAACCGTAGAAAAAGATCTTGAAACTGCTTTATTGTGTCAAGTTTCAAAGAACTAGCACAAACCGTGTTTGATTTAGAGTTCCAAATACATGTATACCTATAGGAGAAAACAGAGTGAAACCTAAAAATGAAAACGGTTACTGCAAACGAACGGTTTAACCTAGAAGAACGAAATTTTGTGAGCCAAGTGGTTTTGGTGTACTGATCATTACCTGAAAGAATCATCAAGATTGGGTGAAAAAATTTTGGCTGAGATTTCAGGCAACTCGTAGTTTTTTGGTAGCTTGGCAACCCCTTTCCATGAAAATCATTTTCGCCAGTCTCTGCTTAGGGCTACATAAACAGCATACAAACCATAGAGATAGAACTTGAAACTGCTTTATTGTGTCAAGTTTCAAAGAGCTAGCACAAACCGTGTTTGATTTAGAGTTCCAAATACATGTATCCAGATAGGAGAAAACAGAGTGAAACCTAAAAATGAAAACGGTTACTGCAAACGAACGGTTAAACCTAGAATTACGAAATTGGTGAGCCTAGTGGTTTTTGTGTACTGATCATTACCTGAAAAAATCATCAAGATTGGTTGAAAAAATGTTTGCTGAGATTTCAGGCAACTCGTAGTTTTTTGGAAGCTAGGCAACCCCTTTCCATGAAAGTCATTTTCACCAGTCTCTGCTTAGGGCTACATCAACAGCAAACAAACCATAGAGATAGAACGTGAATCTGCTTTATTGTCTCAAGTTTCAAAGAGCTAGCACAAACCGTGTTTGATTTAGAGTTCCAAATACATGTATCCCTAGAGGAGAAAACAGAGTGAAACCTAAAAATGATAACGGTTACTGCATACGAACGGTTTAACTTAGAAAAACGAAATTGGGAGAGCAAAGTGGTTTTGGTGTACTCATCATTACCTGAAAGAATCATCAAGATTGAGTGAAAAAATGTGTGCTGAGATTTCAGGCAACTCGTAGTTTTTTGGATGCTCGGCAACCTTTTTCCATGAAAGTGATTTTCGCCAGTCTCTGCTTAGGGCTACATCAACAGCAAGCAAACCATAGAGATAGAACGTGAAACTGCTTTATTGTGTCAAGTTTCAAAGAGCTAGCACAAACCGTGTTTGATTTAGAGTTCCAAATACATGTATCCCTATAGAAGAAAAGAGAGTGAAACCTAAAAATGAAAACGGTTACTGCAAATGAACGGTTTAACCTAGCAGAACGAAACTTGCTGAGCCTTGTGGTTTTGGTGTACTGATCATTACCTGAAAGAATCATCAAGATTGGGTGAAAAAATGTTTGCTGAGATTTCAGGCAACTCATAGTTTTTTGAAAGCTTGGCAACCCCTTTAAATGAAAGTGATTTTCGCCAGTCTATGCTTAGGGCTACATCAACAGCAAACAACCATAGAGATAGAACTTGAAACTGCTTTATTGTGTCAACTTCAAAGAGCTAGCACAAACCGTGTTTGATTTAGAGTTCCAAATACATTTATCCCTATAGGAGAAAACAGAGTGAAACCTAAAAATGAAAACGGTTACTGCAAACGAACGGTTTAACCTAAAAAAACGAAATTTGGTGAGCCAAGTGGTTTTGGTATACTGATCATTACCTGAAATAATCATCAAGATTGGGTGAAAAAATGTTTGCTGAGATTTCAGGCAACTCGTAGTTTTTGGGAAGCTTGGCAACCCCTTTAAATGAAAGTGATTTTCGCCAGTCTCTGCTTAGGGCTACATCAACAGCAAACAAACCATAGAGATAGAAATTTAAACTGCTTTATTGTGTCAAGTTTCAAAGAGATAGCACAAACCGTGTTTGATTTAGAGTTCCAAATACATGTATCCCTATAGGAGAAAACAGAGTGAAACCTAAAAATGAAAACGGTTACTGCAAACGAACGGTTTAACCTAGAAAAACGAAACTTGGTGAGCCTAGTCGTTTTGGTGTACTGATCATTACCTGAAAGAACCATCAAGATTGGGTGAAAAAATGTTTGCTGAGATTTCAGGCAACTCGTAGTTTTTTGGAAGCTTGGCAAACCCTTTCCATTAAAATGATTTTCGCCAGTCTATGCTTAGGTCTACATCAACAGCAAACACACCATAGAGATAGAACTTGAAACTGATTTATTGTGTCAAGTTTCAAAGAGCTAGCACAAACCGTGTTTGATTTAGAGTTCCAAATACATGTATCCCTATAGGAGAAAACAGAGTGAAACCTAAAAATGAAAACCCTTACTGCAAACGAACGGTTTAACCTAGAAGAACGAAATTTGGTGAGCCAAGTGGTTTTGGTGTACTGATCATTACCTGAAATAATCATCAAGATTGGGTGAAAAAATGTTTGCTGAGATTTCAGGCAACTCGTAGTTTTGGGGAAGCTTGGCAACCCCTTTAAATGAAAGTGATTTCGCCAGTCTCTGCTTAGGGCTACATCAACAGCAAACAAACCATAGAGATAGAACTTTAAACTGCTTTATTGTGTCAAGTTTCAAAGAGATAGCACAAACCGTGTTTGATTTAGAGTTCAAATACATGTATCCCTATAGGAGAAAACAGAGTGAATCCTAAAAATGAAAACGGTTACTGCAAACGAACGGTTTAACCTAGAAGAAGGAAACTTGGTGAGCCTAGTGATTTTGGTGTACTGATCATTACCTGAAAGAACCATCAAGATTGGGTGAAAAAATGTTTGCTGAGATTTCAGGCAACTCGCAGTTTTTGTAAGCTTGGCAACCCCTTTCCATGAAAGTGATTTTCGCCAGTCTCTGCTTAGGGCTACATCAACAGCAAACAAACCATAGAGATAGAACTTGAAACTGCTTTATTGTGTCAAGTTTCAAAGAGGTAGCACAAACCGAGTTTGATTTCGAGTTCCAAATACATGTATCACTATAGGAGAAAACAGAGTGAAACCTAAAAATGAAAACGGTTACTGCAAATGAAAGGTTTAACCTAGAAGAACGAAATTTGGTGAGCCAAGTGGTTTTGGTGTACTGATCATTACCTGAAAGAATCATCAAGATTGTGTGAAAAAATGTTTGCTGAGATTTCAGGCAACTCGTAGTTTTTTGGAAGCTTGGCAACCCCTTCAAATTAAAGTGATTTTCGCCAGTCTCTGCTTAGGGCTACATCAACAGCAAACAAACCGTAGAGAAAGATCTTGAAACTGCTTTATTGTGTCAAGTTTCAAAGAACTAGCACAAACCGTGTTTGATTTAGAGTTCCAAATACATGTATACCTATAGGAGAAAACAGAATGAAACCTAAAAATGAAAACGGTTACTGCAAACGAACGGTTTAACCTAGAAAAACGAAACTTGGTGAGCCTAGTGGTTTTGGTGTACTGATCATTACCTGAAAGAACCATCAAGATTGGGTGAAAAAATGTTTGCTGAGATTTCAGGCAACTCGCAGTTTTTGTAAGCTTGGCAAACCCTTTCCATGAAAGTGATTTTCGCCAGTCTCTGCTTAGGGCTACATCAACAGCAAACAAACCATAGAGATAGAACTTGAAACTGATTTATTGTGTCAAGTTTCAAAGTGCTAGCACAAACCGTGTTTGATTTAGAGTTCCAAATACATGTATCCCTATAGGAGAAAAGAGAGTGAAACCTAAAAATTAAAACGGTTACTGCAAACGAACGGTTTAACCTAGAAAAACGAAATTTGGTGAGCCAAGTGGTTTTGGTGTACTGATCATTTCCTGAAAGAATCAACAAGATTGGGTGAAAAAATGTGTTCTGAGATTTCAGGGAACTGGTAGTTTTTGCAAGCTTGGCATCCTCTTTAAATGAAAGTGATTTTCGCCAGGCTCTACTTAGGGCTACATCAACAGAAAACAAACCATAGAGATAGAACTTGAAACTGCTGTATTGTGTCAATTTTCAAAGAGCTAGCACAAACTGTGTTTGATTTAGAGTTCCAAATACATGTATCCCTATAGGAGAAAACAGAGTGAAACCTAAAAATGAAAACGGTTACTGCAAACGAACGGTTTAACGTAGAAGAAAGAAATTTGGTGAGCCAAGTTGTTTTGGTATACTGATCATTACCTTAAAGAATCATCAAGATTGGGTGAAAAAATGTTTGCTGAGATTTCAGGCAACACGTAGTTTTTTGGAAGCTTGGCAACCCCTTCAAATTTAATTAATTTCGCCAGTCTCTGGTTAGGGCTACATCAACAGCAAACAAACCGTAGAGATAGAACTTGAAACTGCTTTATTGTGTCAAGTTTCAAAGAACTAGCACAAACCGTGTTTGATTTAGAGTTCCAAATACATGTATACCTATAGGAGAAAACAGAGTGAAACCTAAAAATGAAAACGGTTACTGCAAACGAACAGTTTAACCTAGAAGAACGAAATTTGGTGAGCCATGTGGTTTTGGTGTACTGATCATTAACTGAAAGAATCATCAAGATTGGGTGAAAAAATGTTGGCTGAGATTTCAGGCAACTCGTAGTTTTTTAGAAGCTTGGCAACCCCTTTTCATGAAAGAGATTTTCGCCAGTCTCTGCTTAGGGCTACATCAACCGCAAACAAACCATAGAGATACAACTTGAAACTGTTTTATTGTATCAAGTTTCAAAGAGCTAGCACAAACCGTGTTTGATTTAGAGTTCCAAATACATGTATCCCTATAGGAGAAAACAGAGTGAAACCTAAAAATGAAAACGGTTACTGCAAACGAACGGTTTAACCTAGAAGAACGAAATTTGGTGAGCCAAGTGGTTTTGGTATACTGATCATTACCTGAAAGAATCATCAAGAATGGGTGAAAAAATGTTTGCTGAGATTTCAGGCAACTCGTAGTTTTTTCGAAGCTTGGCAACCCCTTTCCATGAAAGTGATTTTCGCCAGTCTCTGCTTAGGGCTACATCATCAGCAAACAAACCATAGAGATAGAACTTGAATCTTCTTTATTGTGTCAAGTTCCAAAGAGCTACCACAAACCGTGTTTGATTTACAGTTCCAAATACATGTATCCCTATAGGAGAAAACAGAGTGAAACCTAAAAATGAAAATGGTTACTGCAAACGAACGGTTTAACCTAGAAGAAAGAAATTGGGTGTGCCAAGTGGTTTTGGTGTACTGATCATTACCTGAAAGAATCATCAAGATTGGGTGAAAAAATGTTTGCTCAGATTTCAGGCAACTCTTGGTTTTTTGGTAGCTTGGCAACCCCTTTCCATGAAAGTGATTTTCGCCACTCTCTGCTTAGGGTTACATCAACAGCAAACAAACCATAGTGATAGAACTTGAAAATGCTTTATTTTGTGAAGTTTCAAAGAGCTAGCACAAACCGTGTTTGATTTAGAGTTCCAAATACATGTATCCCTATAGGAGAAAACAGAGTGAAACCTAAAAATGTAAACGGTTACTGCAAACGAACGGTTTAACCTAGAAGAACGAAACTTGGTGAGCCTAGTGGATTTGGTGTACTGATCATTACCTGAAAGAATCATCAGTATTGGGTGAAAAAATGTTTGCTGAGATTTCAGGCAACTCGTAGTTTTTTGAAAGCTGGCAACCAGTTTCCATGAAAGCGATTTTCGCCAGTCTCAGCTTAGGCTACATCAACAGCAAACAAACCATTGAGATAGAACTTGAAACTGGTTTATTGTGTCAAGTTTCAAAGAGCTAGCACAAACCGTGTTTGATTTAGAGTTCCAAATACATGTATCCCTATAGGAGAAAAGAGAGTGAAACCTAAAAATGAAAACGGTGACTGCAAACGAACGGTTTAACCTTGAAGAACGAAATTGGGTGAGCCAAGTGGTTTTGGTGTACTGATCATTACCTTAAAAAATCATCAAGATTGGGTGAAAAAATGTGTGCTGAGATTTCAGGAAACTCGTAGTTTTTTGGAAGCTTGGCAACCCCTTTTCATGAAAGTGATTTTCGCCAGTCTCTGCTTAGGGCTACATCAACAGCAAACAAACCATAGAGATAGAACTTGAAACTGCTTTATTGTGTCAAGTTTCAAAGAGCTAGCACGAACCGTGTTTGATTTAGAGTTCTAAATACATGTATCCCTATAGGAGAAAACAGAGTGAAACCTAAAAATGAACACGGTTACTGCAAACGAACGGTGTAACCTAGAAGAACGAAATTTGGTGAGCCTAGTGGTTTTGGTGTACTGATCATTACCTGAAAGAATCATCAAGATTGGGTGAAAAAATGTTTGTTGACATTTCAGG
Source organism: Ictidomys tridecemlineatus (assembly GCF_052094955.1). Taxonomy (NCBI): domain Eukaryota; kingdom Metazoa; phylum Chordata; class Mammalia; order Rodentia; family Sciuridae; genus Ictidomys; species Ictidomys tridecemlineatus. The sequence goes on along the minus strand of NW_027521862.1, from coordinate 6,984 downwards.
CAACTCGTAGTTTTTTGGAAGCTGGCAACCCCTTTCCATGAAACTGATTTTCGCCAGTCTCTCCTTAGGGCTACATCAACAACAAACAAACCATAGAGATAGAACTTGAAACTACTTTATTGTGTCAACTTTCAAAGAGCTAGCACAAACCGTGTTTGATTTAGAGTTCCAAATACATGTATCCCTATAGGAGAAAACACAGTGAAACCTAAAAATGAAAACGGTTACTGCAAACGAACGGTTTAACCTAGAAGAACGAAATTTGGTGAGACAAGTAGTTTTGGTGTACTGATAATTACCTGAAAGAATCATCAAGATTGGGTGAAAAAATGTGTGCTGAGATTTCAGGCAACTCGTAGTTTTTTGGAAGCTTGGGAACCCTTTTCCATCCAAGTGATTTTCGCCAGTCTCTGCATAGGGCTACATCAACAGCAAACAAATCATAGCAAGAGAACTTGAAACTGCTTTATTGTTTCAAGTTTCAAAGAGCTATCACAAACCGTGTTTGATTCAGATTTCCAAATACATGTATCCATATAGGAGATAACAGAGTGAAACCTAAAAATGAAAACGGTTACTGCAAACGAACGGTTTAACCTAGAAGAACGAAATTTGGTGAGCCAAGTGGTTTTGGTGTTCTGATCATTACCTGAAAGAATCATCAAAATTGGGTGAAAAAATGTTTGCTGAGATTTCAGGCAACTCGAACTTTTTTAGAAACTTGGCAACCCCTTTAAATGAAAGTGATTTTCGCCAGTCTCTGCTTATGGCTACATAAACAGCAAACAAACCATAGAGATAGAACTTGAAACTGCTTTATTGTGTCAAGTTTCAAAGAGCTAGCACAAACCGTGTTTGATTTAGAGTTCCAAATACATGTATCCCTATAGGAGAAAGCAGATTGAAACCTAAAAATGAAAACGGTTACTGCAATCGAACGGTTTAACCTAGAAGAACGAAATTTGGTGAGCCAAGTGGTTTTGGTGTACTCATCATTACCTGAAAGAATCATCAAGATTAGGTGAAAAAATGTTGGCTGAGATTTCATGCAACTGGTAGTTTTTTGGAAGCTTGCCAACCCGTTTCTATGAAAGTGATTTTCGCCAGTCTCTTCTTAGGGCTACATCAACAGCGAACAAACATTAGAAATAGAACTTGAAACTGCTTTATTGTGTCAAGTTCAAAGAGCTAGCACAAACCGTGTTGGATTTAGAGTTCCAAATACATCTATCCCTATAGGAGAAAACAGAGTGAAACCTAAAAATGAAAACGGTTACTGCAAACGAACGGTTTAACCAGTAGAACAAATTTGGTGAGCCAAGTTGTTTTGGTGTACTGATCATTACCTGAAAGAATCATCAAAATTGGGTGAAAAAATGTGTGCTGAGATTTCAGGCAACTCGTAGTTTTTTGGAAGCTTGGAAACCCCTTTCCATGAAAGTGATTTTCGCCAGTCTCTGCTTAGGTCTACATCAACAGCAAACAAACCATAGAATTAGAACATGAAACTGCTTTGTTGTGTCAAGTTTCAAAGAGCTAGCACAAACCGTGTTTTGATTTAGAGTTTCAAATACATGTATCCGTATAGGAGAAAACAGAGTGAAACCTAAAAATTAAAACGGTTACTGCAAACGAACGGTTTAACCTAGAAGAACGAAATTTGGTGAGACAAGTAGTTTTGGTGTACTGATAATTACCTGAAAGAATCATCAAAGATTGGGTGAAAAAATGTTTGCTGAGATTTCAGGCAACTCGTAATTTTTTTGGAAGCTTGGCAACCCCTTTCCATGAAAGTGATTTTCGCCAGTCTCTGCTTAGGGCTACATCAACAGCAAACAAACAATAGTGAAAGAACTTGAAACTGCTTTATTGTGTCAAGTTTCAAAGAGCTAGCACAAACCGTGTTTCATTTAGAGTTCCAAATACATGTATCCCTATAAGAGAAAACAGAGTGAAACCTAAAAATGAAAACGGTTACTGCAAACGAACGGTTTAACCTAGAAGAACGAAATTGGGTGAGCCAAGTGGTTTTGGTGTACTCATCATTACCTGAAAGAATCATCAAAATTGGGTGAAAAAATGTTTGCTGAGATTTCAGGCAACTCCTAGTTTTTTGGAAGCTTGGCAACCCCTTTCCATGAAAGTGATTTTTCGCCAGTCTCTTTTTATGGCTACATAAACAGCAAACAAACCATAGAGATAGAACTTGAAACTGCTTTATTGTGTCAAGTTTCAAAGAGCTAGCACAAACCGTGTTTGATTTAGAGTTCCAAATACATGTATCCCTATAGGAGAAAGCAGAGTGAACCTAAAAATGAAAACGGTTACTGCAAACGAACGGTTTAACCTAGAAGAACGAAATTTGGTGAGCCAAGTGATTTTGTGTACTCATCATTACCTGAAAGAATCATCAAGATTAGGTGAAAAAATGTGGGCTGAGATTTCAGGCAACTGGTAGTTTTTTGGAAGCTTGGCAATCCCTTTCCATGAAGTGATTTCGCCAGTCTCTTCTTAGGGCTACATAAACAGCAAACAAACCATAGAGATAGAACTTGAAGCTGCTTTATTGTGTCAAGTTTCAAAGAGCTAGCACAAACCGTGTTTGATTTAGAGTTCAAATACATGTATCCCTATAGGAGAAAACAGAGTGAAACCTAAAAATGAAAACGGTTACTGCAAACGAACGGTTTAACCTAGAAGAACGAAACTTGGTGAGCCAAGTGGTTCTGGTGTACTGATCATTACCTGAAAGAATCATCAAGATTGGGTGAGAAACTGTTGGCTGAGATTTCAGGGAACTCGTAGTTTTTTGGAAGCTTGGCAACCCCTTTTTATTTAAGTGATTTTTGCCAGTCTCTGCTTAGGGCTACATCAACAGCAAACAAACCATAGGGATAGACTTGAATCTGCTTTATTTTGCCAAGTTTCAAAGAGCTAGCACAAACCGTGTTTGATTTAGAGTTCCAAATACATGTATCCCTATAGGAGAAAACAGAGTGAAAACTAAAAATAAAAACGGTTACTGCAAAACGAACGGTTTAACCTAGAAGAACGAAACTTGGTGAGCCAAGTGGTTTTGGTGTACTGATCAATACCTGAAAGAATCATCAAGATTGGGTGAAAAAATGTTGGCTGAAATTTCAGGCAACTCATAGTTTTTTGGAAGCTTGGCTACCCCTTTCCATGAAAGTGATTTTCGCCAGTCTCTGCTTAGGGCTACATCAACAGCAAACAAACTATAGATAGAACTTGAAACTGCTTTATTGTGTCAAGTTTCAAAGACTTAGCACAAACCATGTTTCATTTAGAGATCCAAATACATGTATCCTTATAGAAGAACACAGAGTGAAACCTAAAAATGAAAACGGTTACTGCAAACGAACGGTTTAAACTAGAAGAACAAAATTGGTGAGATAAGTGGGTTTTGGTGTACTGATCATTACCTGAAAGAATCATCAAAATTGGGTGAAAATATGTTTGCTGAGATTTCAGGCTACTCGTAGTTTTTTGGAAGCTTGGCAACCCCTTTCCATGAAGTGATTTTCGCCAGTCTCTGCTTAGGGCTACATCAACAGCATACAAACCATAGAGATAGAACTTGAAACTGCTTTATTGTGTCAAGTTTCAAAGAGCTAGCACAAACCGTGTTTGATTTAGAGTTCCAAATACATGTATCCCTATAGAGAAAACAGAGTGAAACCTAAAAATGAAAACGGTTACTGCAAACGACGGTTTAACCTAGTAGAACGAAATTTGGGGAGCCAAGTGGTTTTGGTGTACTGATCATTACCTGAAAGAATCATCAAGATTGGGTGAAAAAATGTGTGCTGAGATTTCAGGCAACTCGTAGTTTTTTAGAAGCTTGGAAACCCCTTTCCATGAAAGTGATTTTCCGCCAGTCTCTGCTTAGGTTCTACATCAACAGCAAACAAACCATAGAATTAGAACATGAAACTGCTTTGTTGTGTAAAGTTTCAAAGAGCTAGCACAAACCGTGTTTGATTTAGAGTTTCAAATACATGTATCCGTATAGGAAAAACAGAGTGAACCTAAAAATGAAAACGGTTACTGCAAACGAACGGTTTAACCTAGAAGAACGGAAATTTGGTGAGACAAGTAGTTTTGGTGTACTGATAATTACCTGAAAGAATCATCAAGATTGGGTTGAAAAAATGTTCGCTGAGGATTTCAGGCAACTCGTAATTTTTTGGAAGCTTGGCAACCCCTTTCCATGAAAGTGATTTTCGCCAGTCTCTGCTTAGGGCTACATCAACAGCAAACAAACCATAGTGAAAGAACTTGAAACTGCTTTATTGTGTCAAGTTTCAAAGAGCTAGCACAAACCGTGTTTCATTTAGAGTTCCAAATACATGTATCCCTATAAGAGAAAACAGAGTGAAACCTAAAAATGAAAACGGTTACTGCAAACGAACGGTTTAACCTAGAAGAACGAAATTGGGTGAGCCAAGTGGTTTTGGTGTACTCATCATTACCTGAAAGAATCATCAAAATTGGGTGAAAAAATGTTTGCTGAGATTTCAGGCAACTCCTAGTTTTTTGGAAGCTTGGCAACCCCTTTCCATGAAAGTGATTTTCGCCAGTTCTTTTTATGGCTACATAAACAGCAAACAAACCATAGAGATAGAACTTGAAACTGCTTTATTGTGTCAAGTTTCAAAGAGCTAGCACAAACCGTGTTTGATTTAGAGTTCCAAATACATGTATCCCTATAGGAGAAAACAGAGTGAAACCTAAAAATGGAAAACGGTTACTGCAAACGAACGGTTTAACCTAGAAGAACGAAACTTGGTGAGCCTAGTGTTTTTGGTGTACTGATCATTACCTGAAAGAATCATCAAGATTGTTGTGAAAAAATGTTGCCTGAGATTTCAGGAAACTCGTAGTTTTTTGCAAGCTTGGCAACCCCTTTCCATGAAAGTGATTTTCGCCAGTCTCTGCTTAGGGCTACATCAACAGCAAATAAACCATAGAGATAGAACTTGAAACTGCTTTATTGTGTCAAGTTTCAAAGAGCTAGCACAAACCGTGTTTGATTTAGAGTTCCAAATACATGTATCCCTATAGGAGAAAACAGAGTGAAACCTAAAAATGAAAACGGTTACGGCAAACGAACGGTTTAACCTAGAAGAACGAAATTTGGTGAGCCAAGTGGTTTGGTGTACTCATCATTACCTGAAAGAATCATCAAAATTGGGTGAAAAATATGTTTGCTGAGGTTTCAGGCTACTCGTAGTTTTTTGGAAGCTTGGCAACCCCTTTCCATGAAAGTGATTTTCGCCAGTCTCTGCTTAGGGCTACATCAACAGCATACAAACCATAGAGATAGAACTTGAAACTGCTTTATTGTGTCAAGTTTCAAAGAGCTAGCACAAACCGTGTTTGATTTAGAGTTCCAAATACATGTATCCCTATAGGAGAAAACAGAGTGAAACCTAAAAATGAAAACGGTTATGGCAAACGAACGGTTTAACCTAGAAGAACGAAATTGGTGAGCCAAGTGGTTTGGTGTACTCATCATTACCTGAAAGAATCACTCAAATTGGGTGAAAATATGTTTGCTGAGATTTCAGGCAACTCGTAGTTTTCTGGAAGCTTGGCATCCCCTTTCCATGAAAATGATTTTCGCCAGTCTCTGCTTAGGGCTACATCAACAGCAAACAAACCATAGAGATAGAACTTGAATCTGCTTTATTGTGTCACGTTCCAAAGACCTAGCACAAACCGTGTTTGATTTAGAGTTCCAAATACATGTATCCCTATAGGAGAAAACAGAGTGAAACCTAAAAATGAAAACGGTTACGGCAAACGAACGGTTTAACCTAGAAGAACGAAATTTGTGAGCCAAGTGGTTTGGTGTACTCATCATTACCTGAAAGAATCATGAAGATTGGGTGAAAAAATATTTGCTGATATTTCAGGCAACTCGTAGTTTTCTGGAATCTTGGCATCCCCTTTCCATGAAAGTGATTTTCGCCAGTCTCTGCTAGGGCTACATCAACAGCAAACAAACCATAGAGATAGAACTTGAATCTGCTTTATTGTGTCAAGTTCCAAAGACCTAGCACAAACCTTGTTTGATTTAGAGTTCCAAATACATGTATCCCTATAGGAGAAAACAGAGTGAAACCTAAAAATGAAACGGTTACGGCAAACGAACGGTTTAACCTAGAAGAACGAAATTGGGTGAGCCAAGTGGTTTTGGTGTACTGATCATTACCTGAAAGAATCATCAAGATTGGTGAAAAAATCCTGGCTGAGATTTCAGGCAACTCGTAGGTTTTGGAAGTTTGGCTACCGTTTTCCATGAAAGTGATTTTCGCCTGTCTCTGCTTAGGGCTACATCAACAGCAAACAAACTATAGATAGTACTTGAAACTGCTTTATTGTGTCAAGTTTCAAAGAGTTAGCACAAACCGTGTTTCATTTAGAGTTCAAATACATGTATCCCTATAGGAGAACACAGAGTGAAACCTAAAAATGAAAACGGTTACTGCAAACGAACGGTTTAACATAGAAGAATGAAATTTGGTGAGCCAAGTGGTTTTGGTGTACTGATCATTTCCTGAAAGAATCATCAAAATTGGGTGAAAAAATGTTTGCTGAGATTTCAGGCTACTCGTAGTTTTTTGAAAGCTTGGCAACCCCTTTCCATGAAAGTGATTTTCGCCAATCTCTGCTTAGGGCTACATCAACAGCATACAAACCATAGAGATAGAACTTGAAACTGCTTTATTGTGTCAAGTTTCAAAGAGCTAGCACAAACCGTGTTTGATTTAGAGTTCCAAATACATGTATCCCTATAGGAGAAAACAGAGTGAAACCTAAAAATGAAAACGGTTACTGCAAACGAACGGTTTAACCTAGAAGAACGAAATTTGGTGAGCCAAGTGGTTTTTGGTATACTGATCATTACCTGAAAGAATCATCAGAATGGGTGAAAAAATGTTTGCTGAGGATTTCAGC
>NW_027521861.1:0-47348 GCF_052094955.1 Ictidomys tridecemlineatus | reverse complement strand
CTATTGAAGGGCATCTAGGTTGGTTCCACAGTCTTCCTATTGTGAATTGTGCTGCTATGAACATCGATGTAGCAGTGTACCTGTAGCATGCTCTTTTTAGGTCTTTAGGGAATAGACCCAGAAGGGGGATAGCTGGGTCAAATGGTGGTTCTATTCCCAGCTTTCCAAGAAATCTCCATACTGCTTTCCAAATTGGCTGCACCAATTTGCAGTCCCACCAACAATGTACAAGCATACCCTTTTCCCCACATCCTCGCCAGCACTTATTGTTGTTTGACTTCGTAATGGCTGCCAATCTTACTGGAGTGAGATGGTATCTTAGGGTGGTTTTGATTTGCATTTCTCTGACTGCTAGAGATGGTGAGCATTTTTTCATGTACTTGTTGATTGATTGTATGTCCTCCTCTGAGAGGTGTCTGTTCAAGTCCTTGACCCATTTGTTGATGGGATTATTTGTTATCTTATTGTCTAATTTTCTGAGTTCTTTATATACTCTGGATATTAGGGCTCTATCTGAAGTGTGAGGAGTAAAGATTTGTTCCCATGATGTAGGCTCCCTATTTACCTCTCTTATTGTTTCTTTTGCTGAGAAAAAACTTTATAATTTGAGTAAGTCCCATTTGTTGATTCTAGATGTTAACTCTTGTGCTATGGATGTCCTATTGAGGAATTTGGAGCCCGACCCCACAGCATGTAGGTCGTAGCCAACTTTCTCTTATATCAGATGCCGTGTCTCTGATTTGATATCAAGCTCCTTGATCCATTTTGAGTTAACTTTTGTGCATGGCGAGAGAAAGGGATTCAATTTCATTTTGTTGCATATGGAATTCCAATTTTCCCAGCACCATTTGTTGAAGATGCTATCCTTCCTCCATTACATGCTTTTAGCCCCTTTATCAAATATAATAAAGTTGTAGTTTTGTGGGTTGGTTTCTGTGTCCTCTATTCTGTACCATTGGTCCACCCGCCTGTTTTGGTACCAGTACCATGCTGTTTTTGTTACTATTGCTCTGTAGTATAGTTTGAAATCTGGAATCGCTATACCACCTGATTCACACTTCCTGCTTAGTATTGTTTTTGCTATTCTGGGTCTTTTATTCTTCCATATGAATTTCATGATTGCTTTCTCCATTTCTACAAGAAATGCCGTTGGGATTTTGATTGGCATTGCATTAAACCTATAGAGAACTTTTGGTAATATCGCCATTTTGATGATGTTAGTTCTGCCTATCCATGAACAGGGTATATTTTTCCATCTTCTAAGGTCTTCTTCAATTTCTCTCTTTAGATTTCTGTAGTTTTCATTGTATAAGTCTTTCACCTCTTTTGTTAGGTTGATTCCCAAGGATTTTATTCTTTTTGAGGATATTGTGAACGGGTGGTTGTCCTCGTGTCCATTTCAGAGGATTTGTCACTGATATACAGGAATGCCTTTGATTTATGCGTGTTGATTTTATAACCTGCCACTTTGCTGAATTCATTTATTAGCTCTAACAGTTTCTTTGTAGACCATATTGGGTCTGCTAGGTATAGAATCATGTCATCTGCAAATAGTGATAACTTAAGTTCTTCTTTTCCTATTTTTATGCCTTTAATTTCTTTCGTCTGTCTAATTGCTCTGGCCAGTGTTTCCAAAACTATGTTGAACAGGAGTAGTGAGAGAGGGCATCCCTGTCTTGTTCCAGATTTTAGAGGGAATGCCTTCAATTTTTCTCCATTCAGAGTGATGCTCGCCTGAGGCTTAGCATAAATTTCTTTTACAATGTTGAGGTATGTTCCTGTTATCCCTAGTTTTTCGAGAGTTTTGAACATAAATGGATGCTGTACTTTGTCGAATGCTTTTTCTGCATCTATCGAGATGATCATATGGTTCTTATTTTTAAGTCTATTGATGTGGTGAATAACATTTGTTGATTTCTGTATATTGAACCAACCTTGCATACCAGGGATGAATCCTACTTGATCATGGTGCACAATTTTTTTGATATGTTTTTGTATCCGATTTGCCAGAAATTTATTGAGGATTTTTGCATCTAGGTTCATTAGAGATATTGGTCTGTAGTTTTCTTTCTTTGAAGTGTCTTTGTCTGGTTTCGGAATCAGGGTGATGTTGGCCTCGTAGAATGAATTTGGAAGTTCTCCCTCTTTTTCTATTTCCTGAAATAGCTTGAAAAGTATTGGTATTAGTTCCTCTTTAAAGGTTTTGTAAAACTCTGCTGTAAACCCATCCGGTCCTGGGCTTTTCTTAGATGGTAATCTTTTGATGGTTTCTTCTATTTCCTCAATTGATATTGGTCTGTTTAGGTTGTCTATATCTTCCTGACTCAATCTGGGCAGATTATATGACTTAAGAAATTTATCGATGCCTTCACTATCTTCTATTTTATTGGAGTATAAGGAGTCAAAATAATTTCTGATTATCTTCTGTATTTCTGAAGTGTCTGTCGTGATCTTGCCTTTTTCATCCGTTATGCTAGTAATTTGAGTTCTCTCTCTTCTTCTCTTTGCTAGCATGGCTAAGGGTCTGTCAATTTTATTTATCTTTTCAAAGAACCAACTTTTCGTTTTGTCAATTTTTTCAATTGTTTCTTTTGTTTCGATTTCATTAATTTCAGCTCTGATTTTAATTATTTCTTGCCTTCTACTTCTTTTGCTGTTGTTTTGCTCTTCTTTTTCTAGAATTTTGAGATAAAGTATGAGATCATTTATTTGTTGGTTTTTTCTTTTTTTAAGGAATGAACTCCAAGCAATGGATTTTCCTCTTAGAACTACTTTCAATGTGTCCCATAGATTCCGATATGTTGTGTCTGTGTTTTCATTAAACTCTAAGAATTTTTTAATTTCCTCCTTGATGTCTTCTAAAACCCATTGATCATTCAGTAACCTATTGTTCATTCTCCAAATGATGCATGATTTTTCCTTGCTTCTTTTATGGTTGATTTTTAGTTTCATTCCATTATGATCAGATAAGATGCATGGTATTATCTCCGCTCCTTTATATTGTCTAAGAGTTGCCCTGTGACATAATATATGATCTATTTTTGAGAAGGATCCATGTGCTGCTGAGAAAAAAGTGTAGCTGCTTGATGTTGGGTGGTATATTCTATATATGTCAATTAAGTCTAGGTTGTTAATTGTGTTATTGTGTTCTATAGTTTCCTTATTCAACTTTTGTTTGGAAGATCTGTCCAATGGTGAGAGAGGTGTGTTGAAGTCTCCCATGATTATTGTATGGTGGTCTATTAGACTCTTGAACTTGAGAAGAGTTTGCTTGATGAACGCAGCAGCACAGTTTTTTGGGGCATATATATTTATGATTGTTATGTCTTGTTGGTGTATGGTTCCCTTGAGCAGTATGTAGTGTCCTTCTTTATCCCTTTTGATTAACTTTGGTTCGAGATCTATTTTATTTGATATGAGTATGGACACTCCTGCTTGTTTCCGCAGTCCATATGAGTGATATGATTTTTCCCAACCTTTCACCTTCAGTCTATGTATATCCTTTCCTATCAAATGCGTCTCCGGTAGGCAGCATATTGTTGGATCTTGTTTTGTGATCCATTCAACTAGCCTGTGTCTCTTAATTGGTGAGTTTAAGCCATTAACATTTAGGGTTATTATTGAGATATGGTTTGTTCTTCCAGCCATATTTGTTTATTAATGCTGTTAAACCTGATTTGTTTTTCTCTTTGATTTTCCCCCATTTACTGTTCTACCTCCCACTGTTGGTTTTCATTGTTGTTTTCCATTTCCTCTTTCTGTAGTGTTTTGCCAAGGATTTTTTGAAGAGATGGTTTTCTAGCTGCAAATTCTTTTAACTTTTGTTTATCATGGAATGTTTTAATTTCATCTTCCATCCTGAAGCTTAATTTCGCCGGATACACGATTCTTGGTTGGAACCCATTTTCTTTTAGCGTTTGAAATATGTTATTCCAGGATCTTCTAGCTTTTAGAGTCTGTGTTGAGAGATCAGCTGTTATCGTGATTGGTTTACCCCTAAATGTAATCTGCTTCCTTTCTCTTGTAGCTTTTAAAATTCTCTCCTTATTCTGTATGTTGGACATCTTCATTATAATGTGTCTAGGTGTGGATCTCTTATGATTTTTCACATTCAGCGTCCTGTAGGCTTCTAGGATTTGGGGTTCTGTCTCATTATTCAAGTCTGGGAAGTTTTCTCGTATTATTTCACTGAATAAATTGTCTATTCCTTTGGTTTGTAGCTCTGTGCCTTCCTGTATCCCAATGACTCTTAAGTTTGGTCTTTTGATATTATCCCATATTTCTTGGATGTTCTTCTCATGGTTTCTTAGCAGACTTGCTGAGCTGTCTATGCTCTTTTCAAGATGAAATACTCTGTCTTCATTGTCTGATGTTCTATCTTCTAAGTGATCCACTCTGCTGGTAGTTTTCTCAATTGAGTTTTTAAGTTGGTTTATTGCTTCCTGCATTTCTAGGATTTCTATTTGTTTGTTTTTTATTTCCTCTATCTCCCTGTGAAATTGATCTTTTACTTCCTGGATTTGTTTATGAAGTTACTTGTCAATGTGATCTTTCATTGTCTGATTTTGCTGTCTCATGTCTTTCTTGAGACTCCAGATCATCTGAAGCATGTATATCCTGACCTCTCTGTCTGACATTCTATCTGTTGCAGCTATTACCTCTTCTAGAGTTGAGTTGACCTGCATTGCCTGTGGTCCTTTCTTTCCTTGTCTTTTCATACTGCTGGCGTTTCTTTCTGCTTGGTGAAACTGTTGTGTTTTTGAAATTTTCCCCCTATTTATTTATATTGCTCTTGTATAGTTGAAAAGTCTCCCTTGCAGGACAGATGGTGGCTGTGATTCTCCACCAATTGGTGCGATCTGTCTACCACGCTGGCGGGCCCTAGGTCTGCTCTGCTGGCCGGTCGAAGGTCCGCCTACCCAGCAGGCGCGAGGGGCACCTCTGTCTCTCTGTAGGTTGCTGGGCCTAACCTCCCGATGGGTCCCCGGTACGCCTACCTTGCAGGCACTGGGGGTGGGGCCGGCTCCGGCCCGCAACAAGCCGCTGGGCCTGATCTGCCGCTGGTCACAGTCCCGCCTATCTTGCAGGCACTGGGGGAGGGGACGGTCCTGCCCCTCAACAGGCCGCTAGGCCTGATATGCTGGTGGTCACAGTCCCGCCTACCTTGCAGGCACTGGGGCAGGGGACAGGCCTGCCCCACAGAAGGCCGCTGGTGGGTCACAGGACCCTGTTCCCTGCAGGCGCGTGTGTCAGCTCTGTTTCTCCGCAGATTGCTGGGCCTGGCCTGCCCGTGGGTCGCCGGTTCTCCTACCTTGCAGGCACTTGGGGTGGGGCCGGCTCTTGCCCAAAACCAGCCGCTGGGCCTGCTCTGCCGGTGGTCACAGTCCCGCCTACCTTGCAGGCACTGGGGGAGGGGACGGGCCTGCCCCACAGAAGGCCGCTGGTGGGTCGTAGGACCCCGTTCCCTGCAGGCGCGTGTGTCAGCTCTGTCTCTTCGCAGATTGCTGGGCCTAACCTGCCTGTGGGTCGCCGGTTCTCGTACCTTGCAGGCACTGGGGGTGGGGCCGGCTCCGGCCCATAACCAGCCACTGGGCCTGCTCTGCCGGTTGTCACAGTCCTGCCTACCTTGCAGGTACTGGGGGAGGGGACTGTCCTGCCTCTCAGCAGGCCACTAAGCCTGATCTGCTGGAGTGACAGTCCCGCCTACCTTGCAGGCACTGGGGGAGGGGACGGGCCTGCCCCACAGAAGGCCGCTGGTGGGTCGCAGGACCCCGTTCCCTGCAGGCGCGTGTGTCAGTTCTGTCTCTCGGCAGATTGCTGGGCCTGACCTGCCCGTGAGTCGCCAGTTCTCCTACCTTGCAGGCACTGGGGGTGGGGCTGGCTCCGGCTCGCAACCAGCCACTGGGCCTGCTCTGCCGCTGGTAACAGTCCCGCCTACCTTGCAGGCACTGGGGGAGGGGACTGTCCTGCCCCTCAGCAGGCCACTAAGCCTGATCTGCTGGAGTGACAGTCCCGCCTACCTTGCAGGCACTGGGGGAGGGGACGGGCCTGCCCCACAGAAGACAGAACGTCTTTAAATGAAGGCCTGCAATCAGGGGAGTGTGGGAAACGAGGTTCTTGTACTTTCTGTCCCTCTGGTGTGGGGACAACACAGAAGGACAGAGATGGTGCTGAACACCCACACGAGATGTCCGACACACTTGAACCTGAAAGTGGGAAAAGGGTGTTTGTGAAAAGAGAGAAGAGAAAGGAGTCTCAGAGATTTTAAAAGCGGGAGTTGGAGTTGAAGCTCCAGATACAGACTCTCTAACCAGGTGCCTACAAGTCCCTGGGAGGCATCTTTTTTCAGATGACTGTATACTCCAGTTTGAAGATTGGTCTAGACTTTCATCATGCAAAGGATGCACACCCTCCAGCCAACTTCCTCAGGGCACTCTGGACCTCGTTGCTCCTCTTGCTGTGAATGACGGTGCTCAACAAGGGGCTCACCACACAGAAGAGAACAGAGACCAGGGTGTTCATGTCCAGCCTTCTCTGGGCCTGTCATAGTGGAAGTTGGGTGTTCATAGAAGAACACCACGACAGTGAGGGGGGACGCACAGGTGGAGAAGGCCTTCCTCCTGCCCTGGGCAGAGGGAATCCCGAAGATGGTCGCCATGATGAGTGTGTAGGAGCCTGCAGTGAAGAGGCAGGGGCTCAGGCCCATGCTGGCACTTACCACGTGGAGCACAGACACGTTGACAGAGGTGTCTGAGCAGGAGAGCTTCAGGAGAAATGGGGTGTCACAGAGAAAGTGGCTGAACTGGTGGGGCCGACACAGAGTGAGTGTGATTGCCAGCACCGTGTGTGTGACCACATTCACCAGCCCACACAGCCAGGACCCAGTCACCTGACAACACAGACCTTCACACTCATGATGCCTGGGTACTGAGCAGGACGGCAGGTGGCCACACAGCAGTCGTACTGGCCACACAGCCAGTAAGAAGCCATCTGTGCTAGAACTTGTCACCAAAAAGAAGATCTGGGAAAGGCAGCCCTCATAAGAAATGGCCTTCTTCTCCCAGAAGAAGTTCACCAGCAGTACTGGGAGGGTGGTGGATGTGTAGCAGACGTCCAAGAAGCTCAAATTGCTGAGGAAAAAGTACATTTGAGTGTGGAGAGCAGGACTGACCATGGTGGCCACTATTATGAGCATGTTTCCCAGGAGAGTCGTCAGGTAAATGACCAGAAAGAGCAGAAATAACCAGCCCTGTAAGTTGGAGTGGTTGTAAAATCCCAAAAAGATGAATTCAGTGACAAATGATTGATTGCTCATTTCCAATGGTATCATAGCTATAAAACAGAGAAAAAGAGACCATGACGAGAATGGACTGAGAGCACCCCAAACAGGCTTGTTAATCTGCAGCAGCATGGCAAATAATATTGTATACAGAGATGCCTGGACTCTGGAAAGAGACATATAGGAGTGACTTTATAGAGAGCATAACTGCTCACAGACTTTTGCATGGGTGCTCTTTTGTAAGAATAAATGGAGACTTGGTCAAATTGTAAAACCAGCTATCAACCCCTGTGTCTCATTGAATCTGCAGTATCTCCCTCCTAACACTGTGCGTCACTGTGATGAATTCTTTTTTGTATGTCTGTTATTTCAAGTAATAAGTTTTCATTGTGGAAAAATGAAGAAAATGCAGAAAGTTATTCAGAAGAATAGAACAGGTCACAAAATCAAAGCTCTCTTTGCATTCATCCCATTCTACCTCTATCTATCTTTAAAATATCCAAAGCAAAATTTCCCAATATTGTTGTACTCTATTTAGTTGTTTACCTTGTAATCTTAATTTCCTAACATGAAATTAAGTTAATATCTCCCTTTTTATTGAACATAGAAACCTTCCATTCCACTTACTATCATAAATATTGGAATAGAAGCTTTCATACATATGTATCTGTGATCATCTCTGATTATTTCTTAAAAGTAAAATTATAAGTCACCTGCTTTTAAATACATTGATCTATTTTTTTCAGTAGAAACTTTTATTTTTTAAGTTTTATAAGATACAAGATATTTTGAAAAATAATATATACTTAGGTATTTTTCTTCTTTTGTATTATAAGATTTACCTCACCAAACATTACATTTCCTGAAAAAAAAATGATTGATACAATTACTGATTTTCTATCATGTTACCTATGCTAATCCGTGATTCATTGTTTTGAACTAAAATTTCTGTTTCTTTTTCAATGTTAAATGAAAAATATTATAGTAAAACAGTAGGCTCTTGGTCCAGATAGATGTGGATTGAAATCCATCTGTTGTTTACTAGATGTTGTTTGTAAAAAAGTCAGCTCATCTCTATTCCTCAGTTTGTTCTTTGCTTAGGATATTAATGATGTCTATTTCACAACTGTTGAAAATATTTTGAGATAATATAAGCTATGTGTCTGGCATATTACATTTACTCAAAACTTTTTTACTGCTGAAAAAAGTTTGAGATAATATAAGCTATGTGTCTGGTACATTACATTTACTCAATGCCTTTTATCCAGTTAGAAAATGTCTATCCATTTTTTACTAGTAGTTTTTTTTTTTTTGTGTGTGTGTGTGTATGTGTCCTGGGTTTTGAATTCAGAGCCTTATGCATATTAAGCATGCACTCTACCACATGACTTTGCCCCTAGTTTCATTTAGTTATAGTTTTTATCATAAATAGATATTGAATTTTCTTATTTTCTCTGCATCTATTTAAATGATATATATTTTTTTCTTATTTAGTCTGTTACTATGGAAATTCAGTTGATTGAATTTTTGAATATTGAACCAGCCTTGCATTCTGGGATTGATCTTAACTGACTGTAGTGTTGTTCTTATTCTATATGGCTGAGTTCAGTTTGATAATATTGTTCCCTGCTTGCTTTTGTGTATTCTATTTTCGCTTTTCTCCAGAGATAATCTATTTCTTGAAGAAGTCTCAGCTGTATTCTACTGTTATTTTCAATCAATGCATGTTAGTGGACTAGTGGGAAACAGAGAAGGAATTTCTGATGTTCCAGGAATCCCTGCCTTAGGTACTGTAAACTCAGTCACAGGGATATGGCCTTCACAGTGACCCACTTTCTAGCAATATGGCTGAGCCTAGTTCTTATTCCTCCCGACATTAGACATTTCGGCCTGTTCCTTTTCATAGCTGCAAAGGTTTTCCGTTGAGTATTCTAACGTAACAGTTTCTGTTACTCTTGCCCCTGAAGATTACAGCTTTTGTTCTATGCAAAAAATCAGGAAATGGATCTGGGAGGAGTTTTGGCTGCTGTTGCTGCTCTTTGTCCCTCCACCTATCCAAGAAATGATACCGTTAAAGACACTTTCTTAGAATACTTCCCTATCTTTCTGGGAGCATTTGGTGGAATCCATGGAGAAAAAGAAAAAATACAAACATCTTATGTCTATAGCCCTCTGGGTCTTTATGCTTTTAAACCAGTCTACACTTAGTCTTCAGCAATCCATTTACTATTTTTTTTTGAGTTTTTTTTATAAATAAACTCCTATGTATCTAGTGGGTTCTCCCATAGTTAAAAAAAATGCCTAGATTATTTTGGTTGCTTATCTCTCCCAGACTTCGGTTAGTTGTTTGCCTTATAATGTTCATCCCTAATAAAGTCAAGGAAAGTCATTAATTTGCATTTTCTTCTGCTCTTTTTGGTTATTATAATGAAGAAAACAACATGCTTTCTTGCTGTTTCGATAGATACTCAAGGTGAAATTTGAAGTCTATACACTTACTTTTCAAAAATATTTAGTAATTTCTAATTTAGTTAAATATGTAGTTATTCTATTCAAAACAATCCCATTCCTAGCATATTTCCAAGGAAATTAATGCACAGTTCACAAAAATTCTTGTGTAAAAATTCATAATAACTCAATCAAATATTATGCCTTCAGCAGAAGGACAGAAGACAAGTCACGGTTTATCATGCAGTGGAATAATGCAGTTACTTTAGAAAAACAAGTACTGAAACATTAATAACATTGAGGAGTCTAAAAATTTTTTTTTGGTGAAAAAAGCCAGATACAAAATATATACTGTATGTTTCCTTTAAATAAAGTTCAAAAATTAGTAAAACAGTTATAATGGTCAAGTAATAATTGTGGTCTTTTTTTTTTTTTTTTTTTTGGAGCTCAGGGGTGATATCAGTTGAAGCATGAAAGAATTTTCTAACGTTATGGAAATGTTTTATATCCTGATTCTTGGTAGTTCATATATATGTAAAATATTAGAAACCTGTACACTTTAGATCTGTGCATTCTTTGAGTACAAATTATAGTTCAATTTTTAAAAATAGCCTTATTTTAAAAATAAGTAATTAATGGGGAAGAGTGGTACTTGCCTGTAATCCCAGGTACGTGGGAGACTAAGGCAGGAGGATCATAAATTTGAAACTCTGCAAGGACCCCCACAACAAATAATTGAAAGGGCTGGGGATATAGCTTTATGGTAGAGTGCCACTGGGTTCAATCCCAAGTACTGCAGTAAGTAAGTAAGTAAGTAAGTAAGTAAGTAAGTAAGTAAGTAAGTAAATTGATAAATAGAAGTGAAAGCATTTTTTCAAGATGATTTTTAACTCAGTATTGGTTGGAACCACATTTAAATATTTTTTTTAGGTCTCTAATAGGTTAAGTATTTTCTCCCATTTTCTGCATTTCTCTACTTCTTTTTTACCACAGTGATAGTCCAGGACATATCACATTTTACAAGCGACATCAGTTGTTTCCTGATCACAATCTGTTTGAAGCAGTGAATGTGATTGGTGGGTGCATTCGGTCTGTATCACAGATACAAAGCTTTGCTCACCATGATAGATGGGCGTGTGCATGTGTGTGTGTGTGTGTGTGTGTGTGTGTGTGTGTGTGTGTGTGTGTGTGTTATTGGTTGTGGGATTGGTTTTGACTGAAAACACTGTCTTATAGTTAGTGGGATGGCAAGTTGGCATCTCAGGAAACATTGATGGCAGAAATTTCAAAGAATATAGCAGGAATCTGCCATCTAAGGCTCAGCAAGCTCAGAACACTTGGTTATCCTAATTGCTATAAATGGAAAGACCCTCACTATTGAGCTTCTTTGAGAGCTGCATCACACTGGGGTGGAAGGAGGGAGCCCATTTACATAGAGATGTACCCTGTTTCTATGGAGACTCCAGCTAGGCTTCAAGGGGCTGGTGGGATAGTACCAGTGGATGCTGGCAAGCCCTGGGGCATTCTGAGGAGCCTGCTACTTCAGGGGAGGTGGCAGGGTATCAGCCTATGGCGCCGGAACTAGGCTCGGTGAAGGTGTGTCAGGCCTGATTTCTAAGCAAGGTACTTGGCAATAGAAACCTCGGAAAACGTCCCACCCCCCACCATGCCATGTGTGAGAGAGCCCAGGTGTGTCTCTGGAAGCCAGGCTTGGGTATGAGCATTGACATCAATGATTGCAGAGTATCAACAATAGGGGACCATAAATCTCTTTTAGGTGAGTGCAGATTGAAAACAGGGACATCTGGAGGGAGATAGACTGGGTTTTAGAAAATCATCAGATCTCTAGGTCTAGAACACGCAGATAGACCCACTCATGGAATTGTGCGTGTGAGTCCAAGGAGCAGAAATCCATAAATGTGAAACCTGGTTCCCCAGGTTTTAGACACACCTGTTTAGTTAAAAAGAGTGATCTGAGTGCTAAAACAAGATCAAAATGAAGTGGTCTGTATCTGAAGACGTGCTGTGTTGAAGGTGGGAGAAAATCTCTGAAGCTCTCATGGAGAAGGATATGAATAACTTTAAAGTCCTAGTTGAAGAGGACATGTTAAAGACAACAAATAAGTTTGGGCAGGCTGGCCAGCTGGTGGGATCACTCAGGAAAACAGGAATATGTGAGGAATAGCAGATGTAGAGGAGGCTTTGGTGGATTTGATTTGAGTAATGTTGAATGTGAGTTATCTGTGGGATAATCACGTGGAAATGCCCTTCACAGACAGCCTAGAACTGCAGGTGTGGATTTGGGCGTCATTGTCTTGAAGGCAACTGTTACAGCGAAGGGTAAATATGAAATCCCCCAGGAGAATAGAGAAAGTAGAGAAGGAAATAGAGAATGTAGGGATTCTTGTGATACTTGGTGTTCACTAAAATTGTAGTAAAAGTTTATCCAGAAATGACTAAAAACACCACACTATCTAGGTCAGTTGTAGGTATCGCTTTCTCTAAAATTTCCCTAAACAAGAGGTTACCTTATTAGCATTGATTTACAGTAAATCAACTTTGAAATGGAGCTGGAAGCTACATATACTTGACATTTCTTACGTTCTCTGTTTTCTCTATTAACTATCTGGATGAACTTCAAGTCATTTAGAAATCAGTGACATGTACTTTCTTTTAACTCCCCGTATGAAAAAGACCAATATGACAATCTTTTTTATAGGTAGATATCTAGATGTTTTCAGAAAAAGAAATAAAATTCCACATAGAAGGCAGTTCCAGCAGATTTCACTATCGGAAATTGGTACATGGTCTGTGGATGTGTAAAAGGGAAAACTAAACGTCAATATTCAGGGATTTAAAAATACAATCTCTGAAGTTGTGCATACTGCTATTGTAAAGGTCTTAAATATAAAGGTTAGTTCAGGAGGGACAATTTTATGGGGCATTAAAAAAATCTCCCAATGTATGTTTATATAATTTTACCTACATATAAGTTTTTCTTTGGTTTTACTGGCTAATTTCTTGTAGGTCACCGGTGTCGGGTAGGGTGAAGGATGATACCCAAATAATTTTCCTTATCCTCTATGCTCTTTATTAATGTAGGGCATTAGATTGAATCATCATCATGGTCACCATTAAAATCCATTATTAACAATCATAACTCATGAATGACACTTTGTGACACAATATGTAGTTGCTCCTTAGAATTTATATAATGCAGCATAGGAATTAGATCAACTTAATAGTAAACACTCTGCTCTGCAATAATAATAACAATAATCATCATAATCATCTAGGGCTTATTTCATAGAAAAATTATTTGAGTTTGAGTCTTCTTAGATTGTTTCAATACACATAAATGCCTGACTTTAAATACCTTGTTTAATGTAGTTTAAAAGTGGCATGTTTTCTGTAAAAAATAGATTGAATTTCGGATAATCCATTCTATCAAAACTCAGTGAATTTCTTTGAAAAGATGAATTTTTACATACCTATATCCAATCAGGATTTTTTAAATTGAGTAACGAATAGAGACACACATTAGATAAAAATACCTAACACTTATTAAATGCCTATAAGACTTTTACATGCATTAACTTATTTGGTTTACACAACAACTATAAGATAACCTATTATCCCCATTTTACAGAAAAAAGAATTGAAATTAATGCACAATATATTAATGTAAGTAAGGAAACATCAATGAATCCCTTTAATTTGCATAATGTACATTAATTTGTTAATTTAATATGTATTAAAAATTATGATTTAAGAAACAAAAAAATTGACTCAGAAAATTTATCATGTAATAACTATTATTTGTAGTGATACTTTTTTACCTGATGATAATACCATATATTAGTAAACTGTCTTATTATCTTCAATGCCCAGACATTCTTGTCTTTGGTTCTAATAATTCATTGCACATGATTAATAGGCCAACACAGCTTTCATTAAAATTCCAAATCTCAGGGCCTTAAAAAGCTTAAAGTATTTAAATTTCAATAGAAAGTCAGTGCTTCAGTTAAGCACAACTAATTTTAAAATCTAAATATAAAAAAATAAAATAAATAAGTCTAGAGTCTTAAAAGAAGAAATTTTTCTTTTTTTTTTTTTGGCAATAAATGAAATGTTTTGCTGAGAGCACCCCAAACAAGCTTGTTAATCTGCAGCAACATGGCAAACAATATCGAATGAAAAGCAGCCTGGAGACTGATAACCTGTGGGACTGGTCTCAGGGAATCAGATCCATGGAGCTGCACACATTTGCAGGGGTGATTGTGGGTGGGAGTAACCAGAGAATTGCTAGAAGCCAACAGAAAGCCATTCGAACTCATCATGGTGTGAAGTCATTTCTCACTGTCTCAGTAATCTCTGTCTCCTGTTGTCTTTTTATGTAAACATAGGATTTTTGGAGAAGTTCATTTTCATTGCAAATGTTAAAAAAAAATTTAAAAAGCAGAGTCATCATCTGCAGAAGCAGTCGGTGTTGCCTTCAGTGTTTTCCAATGTAGAGTTTTTCTTATTTTACATCAATTTTGATCTCTGTGTCTGAAAAGGCAGAAGTTTACTATTCCTGTACAATGCAGAAATTATCAGGGCCAGAGCAAAATAGAGGAAAGAAGTTGATGAAGTGGGGTTGGACTGGATATCTTAAGTATAAGGGAAGATCAGTGGAGTAGAAGGAGAATGAGAGGGCAGAGAGGTTTGGGAAGGGAGGAAATGTGAAAAGTCTTTACGCAGATCATGTTATGTGCACATGGAAGTCTACCACAGGGGACTGCACCTGTATGTATATGTAGAAAGCACCAGTCAGAAATTAACAGATAAATGACCCAAAGAAAGATCAGTAGAGAAATGAGAATGGGGGCAGAAAGGGGAGGGAGATGGGGGTTGGGGACTGAATTGAGTAAATCAGATTCCATGCACGTAGGATCTTTTCCAAATCAACCAAACTTCTATGCATAACTATTATGCTCTAATAAAAAATATAAGAAGATGACATGATCCTATCAGCAAAGAGTGAGATTTGTATTCTTCTTGACCTATTTGTATACCTTTAATTTCTGTCTTTTGTCCAATGGCTCTGGCAATTTCAAGGATGAAGTTGAATAGAAGTGGTGAAAGAGGGGCACCCTGTCTTCTTCCAGTTTTTAGAGTGAATGTTTTCAACCTTTCTCCACTTAGAATGATGCTGCCTTGGGTTTAGCAGAGATAGCTTTTACAATGCTTTTACAAAGTTCCTTCTGTCCCTAGTGTTTCTACTGTTTTGACAGGTAGGGGTGCTATATTTTGTTAAATGCTTTTTCTGCATCTATTGAGATGATCAATAAACTTACATCTCTCTTAAATAAACTTAATCTCTCCCCTTTGGCTAAACATTCAGATCATCACCAGTCATATAAATATTTTAATGAACATTTTCCTACATAAACATATGTGACCATTTCGAATTATCTCTTCAGAATAAAATTTAAATCTGACATAAAAGAATTTGTTGTGCAGTTTCTATTTAAAACTAGCTCATGGGAGACATTATATTAAGTGAAATAAGCCAGACACATAAATAGAAATAGCAGTTTTTCACTACTTTGAGGAAGCTAAAAAGTTGATCTCAGAGAAGTAGGGAGTAGAGCGGTGGTTATTGAATCCTGGGAGAGAATCACAAAAATCATTGTGAGTCTTATTTCTCAAAGACACATGTGAAGGACTGCCTGAAACATGCCCTCTGAGTGTGGTCTTTAAAAAAAAAATAAGAGTGGACTTCTAACAGGGTCCTCAGAAAATCTCTCTTCTCTCCTCAGTGGCCAGCAGGAGGTCCATGGGTGTGGCTGCCTAGGAGCTAGCTGTGGTGTGCAAATGGGCAGGACCAGGACTGCTGGAGAATCTCAATAATCACTAGTAGACCGCGTTCTAAGTGAGGGCAGGCTGGAAACAGGCCATCCAGAAGGAAATGGTTTGAACTCTGAAAATGACAGAATCTGTGGATTTAGAAAACGGTTGTGGGTTTAATCCACTCATAACACCTACTCCCTGGGTCAGTCCACGGTTGCCACAGTTACCACAGGCCTTACCAGAACAACCCGGAGGGGGAGATGCACTCTGACCTCCTGGCTTGGAGGTTTGGTCTGGGGCCACCTGACCCATTGCTGCCTGTCTGAGATGAGGTGGGACACCCAGGTGGAAAGGATCAAGGGGTGAAGCTTCCCTAGTTCATGGCAGCCAAAAGGGTGGGGCAGGGGAGGGTACGGGAGGAGACAGTTTGCAGAAAACAAGATGTGATTCCCCAGGGCATGTCACCGGCCGCACTCCACCTTCCCACACTTTTCTCAATACAGTGGGCCTTTCAGATAATTAAGCCACAAAATGGATGGATCCACAGTTTAGGTCACAAGTCTCAGAGTCTAATCATTTCACCTCTGAACACTGCTACTGTGGCTGACCCTGAGCTTTTGGTGGGGGGATACCTTATCTCTAAGCCATAATAGTCCCTACAATCAATGTGCTTTTATTAGAATACCTTCATGTAGTCTGGGAGAGTAATCGGGTGCCAAAACAAGATTAAAAGGAAATATCTGGTAACTGAAGATGTCACATTTAGAGCTTGGGGAAAAGCTCTGGAGAGGAGCCCTGGGTCTAGCAATTTAAAGTCCTGGTGACGAGGACACAAGAGGGCACCTGTTCTGTGGGGTAGCTGAGTGGCAGTGGGATCACTCATTAAAACAAGAAAAAAATGAGAAGGAGCGTGTCTGGGGAGAGAAAAGGAGGGAAGGAGGTTGGGCCTGGAGTCTGGGTACCTTCGGGATCTCCCCGAGGAGATTCCAGGAAGCAGCGGACAGGTTTCCAGGAGATAGGCCTGGGAGTCATGGCTTAGAGTGACTGTGGAAGTCACAGGTGCTCACAAAGCCAAAAGAGAGCAGGGTGAGGATAGAGGGCCTGATGGACTGTGCGGAAAAGAAGGTGTCTAGAAGGAGGCTCACCAGCTATCAGCAATCATTCTGCACCACAGTGTCAAAGCTCTGCTCTCTGTACCAGGCCTTCTGCAACCCAGTCTAAGACCTCTGTTCCCTATAACAGTCCTTCTGCACCCCAGTCTCCAAACTCTGCTCCCTGCAACAATACTTCTCCACAACAGTCTCCAAGTTCTAGTCTCTGAAACACTCTTTCTGCACCCCAGTCTTGAACATCTTCTCTGCAACAGTCCTTCTGCAACTCAGTCTGAAAACTCTGCTCTCTGTAACAATCATTCTGCACCCCAGTCTCCACCCTCTGCTCTCTGTAACAGTCCTTCTGCACCTCAGTCTCCAAACACTGCTCTCTAAAATATCCTTCTGCCCACCAGTCTCCAAACTGTGATATCTGTAACAGGCCTTCTTCACCCCAGTCTCCAACCTCTGCTCCCTGCAAGAATCCTTCTGCACTCCAGTCTCCAAGTTGTGCTCTCTGAAAGAGTCCTTCTGCATCCAACTCTCGAACATCTGCTCTCTGCAACATTCCTTCTGCACCGAAATCTGAAAACTCTGCTCTCTGCAACAATCATTCTGCAACACAGTCTCCAAACTCTGCTCTCGGTAACAGTTCTTCTGCACCTCAGTCTCCAAACTTTTCTCTCTATAATATCCTTTTGCACCCCGTCTATAAACTGTGCTATCTGTAACAGTCCTTTGCACACCAGACTCCAACCTCTGCTCTCTGTAACAGGCCTTCTTCACCCCAGTCTTCAATCTCTGCTCACTGCAACATTTCTTCTACACCCTAGTCTCCAAACTTTGCTCTCTGTAACTGTCTTTCTGACCCCAGTCTCCAAACTCTGCTCTCTGTAGCGATTTTTCTGCACCTCAGTCTCCAACCTCTGCTGTCTGAAATGATCCTTCTGCCCCTCAGTTTCCGAATTCTGCTCTCTGCAACGATTCTTCTTCACCACAGATTCTAACCTCTGCTCTCTGTAACAGTGCTTCTAAACCTCAGTCTCCAACCTCTTCTCTCTTTACCAATCCTTCTGCACCTCAGTCTCCAACCTCTGCTCTCTGTAACAGTCCTTCTGCACCTCAGTATCCAACCTCTGCTCTCTGTAATGGTCCTTCTGCACCCCAGTATCCAATCTATGCTCTCCGTAAAAATCCTTCTGCAAATCTGTCTCCAACGTCTGCTCTCTGTAACAGTCCTTCTGTACCGCAGTCTCCAACCTCTTCTCTCTATAACGGTACTTCTGCACCCCAATTGCCAACCTCTGCTTTCTGAAACAGTCCTTCTGCATCTGAGACTCCAACCTCTGCTCTCTGTAACAGTCCTTCTATGCCTCAGTCTGAAACCTCTGCTCTCTGCAACAATCCTTCTAAATCCCAGTATCCAAACTGTGATATCTGCAACAATCCTTCTGCACCCCAGTAGCAAACATCTGCTCTCTGTAACAGGTCTTCTGCAACTCAGTCTCCAAAGTCTGCTCTCTGTAACAGGCCTTCTGCACCCCAGTCTCCAAACTCTTCTATCTGCAAAGATTCTTCTGCACCTCAGTCTCCAACCTCTGCTCTCTGCAACAGTCCTTCTGCCTCCAAGTCTCAAATATCTGCTCTCTTTAAGATCCTTCTGCACCCCATTCTTTTAACTTTGCTCTATGTAACAGTCATTCTGCACCTCAGTCTCCAACCTCATCCCTCTGCAACGGCCCTTCTGCATCCTAGTATCCAACATGTGTTCTATGCAGCAGTCCTTCTGCTCTCCAGGCTACAAAGTCTGCTCTCTGTAACAGTCCTTCTGCACCCCAGTCTCAAAAATCTACTTTCCCTATCAGTTATTCTGCACCCCAGTCTAAAACCTATGCTCTCTGTAACAGTCCTTCTGCACCTCAGTCTCCAAACTCTGCTCTCCAAAACAGTCTTTCTGCACCCCAGTCTCCAACCTCTGTTCTGTGCAAAAGTTCTTCTACACACCAGTCTCAAAGATCTGCTCTCTGCAACGATCCTTCTGCATCCCAGTCTCCAACGTCTGCTCTCTGCAACAGTCTTTCTACACAACAGTCTCCAAATTCTGCTCTCTGCTACAGTCCTTCTGCACCCCAGTCTCCAACCTCTGCTATTTTCAACATTTCTTCTGTACCCCAGTCTCCAACCTGTGCTCTCTGTAGCTATCCTACTGCACCCCAGTCTCCAAACTCTGCCCGCTGTAGCAATCCTTCTGAACCTCAGTCACCAAACTCTGCTCTTTGCAACGAACTTTCTGCACCCCAGTGTCTAATGTCTGTTCTTTGCAACAGTCCTTCTTACCCCAGTCTCCAGCCTCTGCTCTATGTAACATCCTTCTGCACCCCAGTTTTCAAACTCAGCTCTAGGTGACATTTCCTCTGAACCCCACTCTCCACCCTCTGCTCTTTGTAACAGTTCTTCTGTACCGCAGTCTCCATTCTCTGCTCACTGCAAAATTTCTTCTGCACCCCAGTCTCCAAACTGTGCTCTCTGTAACTGTCTTTCTGACCCTAGTCTCCAACCTCTTCTCTCTGTACCAATCCTGCTGCACCTCAGTCTCCAACCTCTGCTCACTGTAACAGTCCTTCTGCACCTCAGTCTCCAAACTCTGCTGTCTGTAACAGGCTTACTGTACCCCAGTCTCCAACCTCTGCTCTCTGTAACAGTTCTTCTGCAAGCCAATCTCGAATCTCTGCTCTCTGTAACAGTCGTTCTGCACCCCAGTCTTCAACCTTTTTTCTTTGCAACGATCCTTCTGAATTTCAGTCTCCAACCTCTGCTCTCTGCAACAGTCCTTCTGCACCCCAGTCTCCAGACTCTACTCTCTTTAAGTTCCTTTTGCATCCCTTTCTCCAACCCTTCCTCTCTGTAACAGTCCTTCTTCACCCCAGTATCCAACCTCTGCTCTTTCTAAAAGTCCTTCTGCACCTCAGTTTCCAAACATTGCTCTCTGTAATGGTCCTTTTGTACCGCAGGCTCCAACCTCTGCTCTCTGTATCAATCCTTCTGCACCTCAGTCTCCAACGTCTGCTCTCTGTAACAGTCCTTCTGCACCCTAGTATCCAACATCTGCTCTCTACAACGGTCCTTCCGCACCAAAGTCTCCAGACTCTGCTCTTTCTAACAGTCCTTCTGTACCGCAGTCTCCAATCTTTTCTCTCTATAACAGTCCTTCTGCACCACAATTGCCAACTTCTTCTTTCTGTAACAGTCCTTCTGCACCTCGGATTCCAAACTCTGCTCTCTGTAACAGACCTTCTAAGCCTCAGTCTGAAACCTCTGGGATCTGCATCAATCCTTCTGCACCCCAGTCTCCAAACTGTGCTATCTGAAACAATCCTTCTCCACCCAAGTCTCCAAACTCTGCTCTCTGTAACAGGTCTTCTGCACCCGAATCTCCAAACTCTGCTCTCTGTAACAGACCTTCTGCACCCCAGTCTCCAACCTCTTCTCTCTGCAACGATCCTTTTGAACCTCACTCTCCAACCTCTGCTCTCTGCAATGATCCTTCTGCATTCCAGTCTCCAACAACTGCTCTCTGCAACAGTCCTTCTGCAGCCCAGTCTCCAACCTCTGTTCTCTGCTACAGTACTTAGCACCCCAGTCTCCAACCTCTGCCCTCTGCAACATTTTTTCTGAACCCAAGTCTCCAACCTGTGCTCTCTGTAACTGTCCTGCTGCACCCAGGTCTCCAAACTCTGCTCTTTGTAGCGATCCTTCTGCACCTCATTCTCCAATCTCTGCTCTCTGTAACGATCCTTCTGCTCTCTAGTCTCCATCCTCTGCTCTCTATAAGAATCCTATTGCACCCCAGTCTTTAAACTCTCCTCTCTGTAAACGTCTTTCTGCTCTTAAGTTACCAAGTTCTGCAATCTGTAACAGTCCTTCTGCACCCAGTCTCCAACATCTGCTCTCTGCAACGATCCGTCTTCTCCCCAGACTCCAACCTCTGCTCTCTGCAATGGTCCTTCTACATTCCAGTTACCAAAATCTGCTCTCAGAAACAGTTCTTCTGCACCCCAATCTGTAAAGTTTTCTCTCTGTAACACTCCTTCTGCACCCCAGTCTCCACCCTCTACTCTCTGTAAAAGTCCTTCTGCACCTCAGTCTCCAACCTCTGCTCTCTGTAAGATCCTTCTGCAACCCATTCTCCAAACGATTCTCTCTGTAACAGTCTTCTCCAACCCAGTCTCCAAACTTTGCTCTCTGTAACAGGCCTTCTGCACCCCAGTCTCCTAACTGTGCTCTCTGCAAGGATCCTTCTGCACCCCAGTCTCCAATCTCTGCTCTCTGTAACAGTCTTTCTCTACCCCAGGCTCCAACATCTGCTCTCTGAAACAGTCCTTCTGCACCTCAGTCTGAAAACTCGGCTATCTGCAAAAATTCTACTCCACCTGAGTTTCCAAATTTTGCTCTCTGTAACAGGCCTTCTGAACCTCAGTCTACAAAATGCTCTCTGTAAAATCCTTCTGCAACCCAGTCTCGAAATTTTGCTGTCTTTAACAGTCCTTCTGCACCCCAGTCTGCAAACTCTGCTCTCTGTAACAGGCGTTCTTCACCCCAGTCTTCAATCTCTGCTCTCTGTAAAAGGCCTTGTGCACCCCAGTCTCCAACCTCTTCTCTCTTTAACGATCCTTCTTCACCTCAGTCTTCAACCTCTGCTCTCTGCAACAGTCCATCTGCACCCCTGTGTCCAACATCTGCATTCTGTAACAATCCTTCTGCACCTCACTCTCCAACCTCTGCTCTCTGCAACGGTTCTTCTGCACCCCAGTCTCCACACTCTGTTCTCTGAAACAGTCCTTCTGCACCCCAGTCTCCAACCTCTGCTCTCTGCCACAGTCCTTCTGCACCCCAGTCTCCAACCTCTGCTCTCTGCTAACGTACTTCTGTACCCCAGTCTCAAACATCTGCTCTCTGTATCAGTCATTTTACACCCCAGTAAACAAAATCTGCTCTGTGTAACGATCCTTCTGCACCTTAGTTTCCAACCTCTGCTCTCTGCAACGATCATTCTGCACCCCAGTCTCATCTGATCTCTTTATCAGTCCTTCTGTACCACAGTCTCCAAACTCTGCTCTCTGCAAAAGTTCTTATGCACCCAAGTCACCAAACTCTGCTGTATGCAACATTTCTCTTGCACCCCAGTCTCCAACCTGTGCTCTCTGTAACAGTCCTTCTGAACCCCAGTCTCCAACATCTGCTCTCTGCAACGATCCTTCTTCTATCCAGTATCCAAACTCTGCTCTCTGTAAAAGTCCTTCTACACCCCAGTCTCCATTCTCTGCTCTCTGCAACGATCTTTCTGCATCCCAGTCTCCAAAGTCTGCTCTCTGTAAGATCCTTCTGTACCCCATTCTCCAAACTTCGCTCTCTGTAACAGTCATTCTGCATCTCAGTCTCCGACCTTATCTCTCTACAACGGCACTTGTGCAACCCAGTATCCAACCTCTGTTCTCTGCAGCTGTCCTTGTGCACCCCAGGCTACAAACTCTGCTCTCTGTAACAGTCCTTCTGAACCCAGTCTCCAAACTCTACTTTCCGTATCAGTTATTCTGCACCCGAGTATAAAACCTCTGCTCTCTGTAACAGTCATTCTGCACCTCAGTCTCCAACCTTATCTCTCTGCAACGGCCCTTGTGCACCCCAGTCTCCAACCTCTGCTCTCTGCAAAGATCCTTTTGCAACCCAGTCTCCAACCTCAGCTCTCTGAAGAAGTCCTTCTTCATCTCACTCTAAAAACTCTGCTCTGTGCAAAAATCCTTCTGCACCCAAGTCTAAAAACTCTGCTTTCTGTAACATTCCTTCTTCATCTAACCTCTCAACAGTCGTTCTGTACTTCATCTCACGTCTCAAGAGTCCTTCTGGACTGCAGTCTCCAAACTCTGCTCTCTGCAACGGTCCTTCTGCACCCCATTCTTTAAACTCTGTTGTCTGCAAGAGTCCTTAAGAACCTCAATCTCCAAAATCTGCTCCCTGCAACAATCCTTCTGCACCTTATTCTCCAAATTCTGCTCTCTGCAACAGTAATTCTGCACCCCAGTATCCAACATCTACTCTCTCAAACAGTCCTTCTCCATCCCAGTATCCAACCTCTGCTATCTGTAACATTCCTTCTGTACTGCTATCTCCAACCACTGCTTGGTGTAAGGATCCTTCTGCACCCCAGTCTCCAACTTCTAATTTCTGTATCAGTTTTTCTGCACCCCAGTCTTCAACCTCTGCTCTCTGTAACAGTCCTTCTGTACCTCAGTCTCCATACACTGCTCTCTGCAAAAGTTTTTCTGCACCCCAGTCTCCAACCTCTGCTGCCTGCAAAAGTCCTTCTACACCCCAGTCCCCAAACTCTGCTCTCTGCAACAGTCCTTCTGCAACCCAGTCTCCAAAATCTGCTCTCTTTAACAATCCTTCTGTACCTCAGTCTCCAACCTCTACTCTCTGCAACGATCCTTCTTCACCTCAGTTCCCAAATTGTAATCTCTAAAATCGTCCTTCTGAACCCCAGTATCCAAACTCTTCTCTCTGTAATAATCCTTCTGCACCCCAGTCTCCAACATCTGCTCTCAGAAAAAGTTCTTCTGCACCACAGTCTCCAAAATCTGCTCTCTGCAACAGTCGTTCTGCACCTTAGTCTAAAAATTCTGCTCTCTGAAACTATCCGTGTGCACCCCAGTCTCCAAACTCTGCACTCTGAAACAGTCCTTCTCCACCCCAGTCTCCAACCTCTGCTTTCTGTAACAGTCCTCCTGTAGTGTAGTCTCCAAAATCTGCTCTCTGTAACGGTCCTTCTGCACCCCAGTCTCTAACCTCTGCTTTCTGTATCAGTTCATCTGCACCCCACTCTCCAACCTCTGCTCTCTGTAACAGTCCTTCCGCACCTCAGTCTCCAAACTCTGCTGTCTGCAACAGTCCTTCTGCAACAAAGTCTCAAAACTTTGCTCCGTGCAACAGTCTTTCTGCACCCCTTCTCCAAACTCTGTTCTCTGTAACAGTCCTTCTGCACACCAGTCTCAATACTCTGCTCTCCCCAGCGATCCTTCTGCACCCCAGTCTTCTTTCTTGGCTCTCTGCAACAGTCCTTCTTCACCCCAGTCTCCAACCTCTGCTCTTTGTAACAGTCCTCCTGTAGTGCACTCTCAAAAATATGCTCTATGTAACGGTCCTTCTGCACCCCAGTCTCCAATCTCTGCTCTCTGCAACAGTCCTTCTGCACCTCAGTCTGAAATCTCTGTTCTTGACAAGGATCCTTCGGCACCCCATTCTCAAAACTCTGCTCTCTGTAACAGTCCTTCTGCATCCCAGTCTCCAACCTCTGCTCTCTGTAACAGGCATTTTGCACCCCATTCTCCAACCTCTGCTCTCTGTAACAGTGCTTCATCACCTCAGTCTAAAAACTCTGCTCTCTGCAACTATCCTTCTGCAACCCAGTCTCCAAACTCTGCTTACAGTATCAGTCCATCTGCACCACAATTTCCAACACCTGCTCTCTGTAAGAGTCTTTCTTCACCTCAGTCTACAAACTCTGCTCTCTGCAACAGTCATTCTGCACCCCAATCTCAAACATCTTCTATCTGCAACAGACCTTATCCACCAAATCTTCAACATCTGCCACTGTAAGAGTCCGTCTGTAACCCAGTCTCCAACCTCTGCTCTCTTAAACAGTCCTTCTGCACCCCAATGTGAACATGTGTTCTCTGCTACAGTCCTTATACACCCCAGTGTCCAGCATCTGTTCTCTGCAACAGTCCCTCTGCAACCCAGTCTCTAACCTCTGCTCTTTTTAACAATCCTTCTGCACCCCAGTCTCCAACATCTGTTCTTTATAACAATCCTTCTGTATCCCAGTCTCAAAATTTTGCTCTCTACAACGAACCTTCTGCACCCCAGTCTCCAACCTCTGCTCTCTGTAACAGTCCTTCTGTAGTGTAGTCTCCAAAATCTGCTCTCTGTAATGGTCCTTCTGCACCCCAGTCTCTAACCTCTGCTTTCTGTATCAGTCCATCTGCACCCCAGTCTCCAACCTCTGCTCTCTTTAACAGTCCTTCCGCACCTCAGTCTCCAAACTCTGCTCTCAGCAACAGTCCTTCTGCAACAAAGTCTCAAACCTCTGCTCCGTGCAACAGTCCTTCTGCACCCCTTCTCCAAACTCTGTTCTCTGTAACAGTCCTTCTGCACACCAGACTCAATACTCTGCTCTCCCCAGCGATCCTTCTGCACCCCAGTCTCCTTCCTCGGCTCTCTGCAACAGTCCTTCTTCACCCCAGTCTCCAAACTCTGCTCTCTGTAACAGTTCTCCTGTAGTGCACACTCAAAAATCTGCTCTATTTAATGGTCCTTCTGCACCCCAGTCTCCAATCTCTGCTCTCTGTAACAGTCCTTCTGCACCTCAGTCTCCAAACTCTGCTCTCTAAAACAGTCCTTCTGCACCCCAGTCTGAAATCTCTGTTCTCGGCAAGGATTCTTCTGCACCCCATTCTCAAAACTCTGCTCTCTTTAACAGTTTTTCTGCACCTCAGTCTCCAACCTCTGCTCTCTGTAACAAGCCTTTTGCACCCCATTCTTCAACCTCTGCTCTGTGTAACAGTGCTTCTGTACCTCAGTCTAAAAACTCTGCTCTCTGCAACAATCCTTCTGCACCCCAGTCTCAAAACTCTGCTTATTGTATCAGTCCATCTGCACCACAATTTCCAACACCTGCTCTCTGTAAGAGTCTTTCTTCACCTCAGTCTACAAACTCTGCTCTCTGCAACAGTCATTCTGCACCCCAATCTCAAACATCTTCTCTCTGTAACAGACCTTCTGCACCAAATCTTTAACCTCTGCCTCTGTAACAGTCCATCTGTAACCCAGTCTCCAACCTCTGCTCTATGCAACAGTTCTTCTGCATCCCAATGTGAACCTGTGCTCTCCACTACAGTCCTTATAACCCCAGTGTCCAGCCTCTGTTCTCTGCAACACACCCTCTGCAACCCAGTCTCCAACCTCTGCTATCCTTAACAATCTTTCTGCACCTCAGTCTCCAAACTCTGCTCTCTGCAATGATCTTTCTGCACCTCAGTCTTCAAAAACTTCTCTCTGTAAATGTACTTCTGAACCCCTTGTCCAAACTCTCCTCTCTGTAACAGGCCTTCTGCACCCCAGTCTCCAAACGCTGTTCTTTATAACAATCCTTCTGCACCCCAGTGGCAAAATTTTGCTCTCTACCTGATTCTTTTGCACCCTAGTCTCCAACCTCTGCTCTCTGTAACAGGCCTTTTGCACCCAAATCTCCCACCTCTACTCTCTGTAACAGTCCTCTTGCACTTCAGTTTCCAACCTCTGCTCTCTGCAAAAGTCCTTTTGCACCTCAGTCTCCAAACTCAGCTCTCTGCATCGATTCTTCTGAACCTCAGTCTCTAAACTCTACTCTCTGTCACAGTCCTTCTGCACTTCGGTCTCAAACCACTGCTGTCTGCAAAGATCATTCTGCACACCAGTCTCCAACGTCTGCTCTCTGCAACAGTCCTTGTGCACACCAGTCTCAAACCTCTGCTCTCTGTAACAATCCTTCTGCACCCAAGTCTCCAACCTCTGCTCTCTGCAATGATCCTTTTGCACCCCAGTCTACAACCTCTGCTCTCTGTAAAAGTCCTTCTGAACACCAGTCTCCAACCTCTGCTCTCTGTAACAGTCCTACTGTACCTCAGTCTCCAAACTCTGTTCTCTGCAAAAGTCCTTCTGCACCCAAGTCTCCAACCTCAGCTGCCTGCAAAAGTCCTTCTACACCCCAGTCTCCAACCTCTGCTATCTGCAACATTCTTTCTGCACCCCAGTCTCCAACCTCTGCTCTCTGTAACAATCCTTCTGTACCTCAGTATTCAACCTCTACTCTCTGTAACAGTCCTTCTGCATCTCAGTCTTCAAACTCTCCCTTCTGCAACAATCCTTCAGAACCGCTGTCTCAAATTCTTGTCCCTGCAACAGTCCTTCTACACCCCAGTCTCCAACCTCTGCTATCTGCAACAGTCCTTCTGCACCTCAGTCTCAAACATCTGCTCTCTGTAAAATCCTTCTGCAACCCAGTCTGTAAACTCTGCCTTCTGTAACAATCCTTCTGCACTCCTTATCTAACCTCTGTTTTTGTAACAGTCCTTTTGCACAACAGTGTAAAACCTCTGCTCGCTACAACGATTCTTCTGCACCCCAGTCTCCAACCTCTGCTCTCTGTATAAGTCCTTCTGCACCCCAGTCTCCAATATCTGCTCTCTGCAAAAATCCTTCTGCACCTCAGTCTGAAAAATCTGTTCACTGCAAGGATCATTCTGCAACCCAGTCTCCAACCTCTGCTCTCTGTAACAGTACTGCTGTACCACAGTATCCAAACTCTGCTCTCTGTAAGATCCTTCTGCAACCCTGTCTCCAAATTCTGCTGTCTGTAACAGTCCTTGTGCAAACCAGTCTCCAACCTTTGCTCTGTGTATCAGGCCTTTTGCACCTTATTCTCCAACCTCTGCTCTCTGCAACAGTCCTTCTGCACCGGAGACTCCAAACTCTGCTTTCTCTATAAGTCCATCTGCACCCCAATCTCCAAACTCTGCTCTCTGTAACAGTCCTTCTGCACCTCAGTCTACAAACTCTGCTCTCTGCAACAGTCCTTCTGCAACCCAGTCTCAAACATCTGCTCTCCGCAACAGTCCTTCTGCACCAAAGTCTCAAAACTCTGTCTCTGTAACAGTCCTACATAAAGGCAGTCTAGAACCTCTACTCTCTGGGACAGTGTTTCTGCACCCAAATCTCAAACGTGTGCTCTCGGCAACAGTCCTTCTACACCCCATGTCCAGCCTCTGCACTCTGCAGCAGTCCCTCTGCAACCCAGTGTCCAAAATCTGCTCTCTATAACGGTCCTTCTGCACTTCATTCTGCAAACTCTACTCTCTGTAAAAGTACTTCTGCAACCCTTCACCAAATGCTGCTCTCCGTAACAGGCCTTCTGCACCCCACTCTCCGACATCTTTTCTGTATAACAATCCTTCTGCACCCCAGTCTCCTTGCTCTGCTCTCTACAACTATTCTTCTGCACCCCAGTCTCCAACCACTGCTCTCTGCAACAGTCCTGCTGCACCTTGGTCTAAAACCTCTGCTCTCTGTAAGATCCCTGTGCAACCATTTCTAAAAACTCTGCTCTCTGTAACAGTTCTTCTGCACCCCAGTCTCCAACATCTGCTCTCTGTAACAGTCCTTTTGCACCTCAGTCTTAAACCTCTGCTCTCTGCAAAAGTCCTTCTACACCCCATTCTCTAACCTCTGTTCTCGGCAACAGTCCTTCTGAACCACAGTCTCCAACCTCTGCTCTCTGCAACAGTACTTCTGTACCCTAGTCTCCAACATATGCTATCTGTAACGGTCCTTCTGTACATCAGTCTACAAACTCTGCTCTCTCTAACAGTCCTTATGCACCCCAGTCTCCAACCTCTGCTCTCTGTATCAGTACTTCTGCACCCAGTCTCTAAACTCTGCTCTCTGTAACATTCCTTCTGCACCGCAGTCTCCAACCTCTGCTCTTTGCGACATTTCTTCTGCACCCCAGTCTCCAACCTGTGCTCTCTACAACAGTTCTTCTGCATTTCAGTCTTCAACCTCTGCACTCTGAAACAGTCCTTCTCAAACCCAGTCTCCACCCTCAGCTCTCTGTAACAGGCCTCCTCTACTGCGGTCTCCAAATTCTACTCTCTGTAATTTTCCTTATGCACCACAGTCTCCGACCTTTGCTTTCTCTATCAGTCCTTCTGCACCCCAGTCTCCAACCTGTGCTCTCTGTAACAGTCCTTCTGCATCTCAGTCTCCAAACTCTGCTCTCTGCAACATTCCTTCTGCACCCAATCTCCAAACTCTGCTCCCTCCAACAGTCCTTTTACAACCAATCTCCAACCTCTGCGACCTGCAGCAGTCCTTCTGCAACCCAGTCTCCAACATCTCCTCTCTGTAACAATCCTTCTGCACCTCAGTCTCCAACATCTACTCTCTGTAACAGTCGTTCTGCAATTCTGTCTCCAATCTCTGCTCTTAGTAAGATCTTTCTGCAACACAGTCTCCAAACTCTTCCCTCTGAAACAGTCCTTCTTCACTCTTTCTCAAAACTTTTCTCTCTGTAACAGGCCTTCTGCAACCCAGTCTCCAACCTCTTTTCTGTAACAATCTTTCTGCACCCCAGTCTCAAACCTCTGCTCTTTACAACAATCTTTCTTCACCCCAGTCTTCAAAGTCTACTCTCTGCAACAGTCCTTCTGCACCCGAGACTCAAACAACTGCTCTCTGCAACAGTCCTTCTGCACCTCAGTCTGAAAACTCTGTGCTCTGCAATGATCCCTCTGCACCCCAGTCTCCAAACTCTGTTCTCTGTAACAGTCCTGTTGCACCTCAGTCTCCAAACTCTGCTCTCTTAAAGATCCTTCTGCAACCCTGTCTCCAAACTCTGCTCTCTGTAACAGTCCTTCTGCACCCCAGTCTCCAAACTCTGCTCTCTGTATCAGACCTTTTGAACCCATATCTACAACCTCTACTCTCTATAACAGTCTTTCTGAACCTCAGTCTCCACCTTCTGCTCTCTGCAACAATCTTCTGCACAAGAGTTTTCAACCTCTGCTCTCTTTTAGATCTTTCTGCACACCAGTCTCCAAACTATGCTCTGTGTAACAGTCCTTCTGTACTGCAATCTCCAGCCTCTGCTCTCTGTAAAGGTTCTTCTGCACCCCAGTCTCCAAACTCTGTGTTCAGTAGCAGGCCTTCCGCACCCCAGTCTCCAAACTCTGCTCTCTGTAACAGGCCTTCTGCACCCCAGTCTCTAAGCCCTTCTCTCTGCAACGATCTTTCTGCACCCCAGTGTCAAACCTCTGCTCCTTGCAACAGTTTGTGTTCACCCCAGTCTCAAACCTCTGCTCTTTGTAAGATCCTTCTGCACCCCAGTCTCCAAACTCTGCTTTCTTTAAGAGTCCTTCTGCACTCCAGTCTTCAAGCTCTACTCTCTCCAACAGTCAATTTGAACTCCAGTCTCAAAACTCTGCTCTCTGTAAGATCCATCTAAACCCCAGTATCTAACCTCTGCTCTCTGTAAGAGTCCTTCTGCACCCCAGTCTCCAAACTCTGCTCTCTGCAAGATTTTTCTAGACCCCAGTCTCCAAACTCTGCGCTCTGTAACAGTTTTTCTTTACCACAGTCTCCAAACTCTGGTATCTGTAACAGTTCTCTGCATTCCAATTTCCAACCTCTGATTTCCATAACAGTCCTTCTGTACCTCAGTCTCCAAACTCTGCTCCCTGTAGCAGGCCTTCTGCACTCCAGTTTTCAAAATCTTCTCTCTCCAAGGATCCTTCTGCACCCCAGTCTCCAACCACTGTTCTTTGGAATGATCCTACTGCAACCGAGTCTCCAACCTCTGATCTCTTCAACAGTCCTTCTGCATCTCAGTCTCCAAATTCTGCTCTTTTTAAGAACAATCTGAACCCCAGTCTCCAAAGTCTGCTCTCTACAACAGTCCTTCAGCACCACAGTCTCCAACCTATGCTCTCTGTAAAAGTCCTTCTGCACCCCAGTCTCCAAACTCTGCTCTCTTTAAGATTCTTTTTGCACATCAGTCTCCAAACTCTGCTCTCTGCAACAGTCCGTCTGCACTCAATTCTCCAAACCCTGCTCTCTGCAACACTCTTTCTGCACTCCAGTCTCCAAACTCTGCTCTCTACAACAGTCCTTTTGCACCCCAGTCTCAAACCTCTGCTCTCTGCAACAGTCCTTCTGCACCCCAGTCTCCAAACTCTGCTTTCTGCAACGATCCTTCTGCACTCCAGTTTCCAAACTCTGCTCTCTCTAGCATTCCTTCTCCACCCCAGTCTTTAACCTCTGCTTTCTGCAAGTGTCCTGTGGCACCCCAGTCTCCAAACTCTGTCCTCTTCAACAGTCCTTCTGCTCTCCAGTATCCAACCTCTACTCTCTGTAACAGTCCTTCAGCACCCCAGGCTCCAAGCTCTGCTTTCTGTATCAGTCCTTCTGAACCTCAGTTCAAACCTCTGCTCTCTGTATCTATCCTTCTGCACCACAGTCTCCAACCTGTGCTCTCTGTAACATTCTTTCTGCACCCCAATTTCCAACCTCTGCTTTCTGTAACACTCCTCCTGCACCTCAGTCTCCAACCTGTGCTCTCTGTAACATTCCTTCTACACCCCAGTCTCTAACCTCTTCTCTCTGTAACAGTTTTTCTATACAGGAGTCTACAAACTCTTTTCTCTGTAACAGTCCTTTTGCACCGCAATTTTTAACCTCTGCTTTCTGTAACAATCCTTCTGCACCTCAGTCTCCAAACTCTGCTCTCTGTAACAGTCCTTCTGCACCCCAGTCTCCAACCACTGCTCTCTGTAACAGTCCACCTGCACCTCAGTCTCCAACCTCTCCTGTAACAGGCCTTCTGCTCGTCAGCCTCCAAACTCTTCTCTCTGTAGCAGGTCTTCTGGACCCCAGTCTCCGAAATCTGCTGTATGCAACGATCCTTCTGCACCCCAGTCTCCAACATCAGCTCTCTTCAATGATCCAACTTCACCCCACTCTCCAACCTCTGATCTCTACAACAATCCTTCTTCACCTCAGTCTCCTAATTCTCCTCTCTGTCAGATGCTTCTGCAAACCTGCATCTAATTTCTGCTAGCTGTAACAGCCCTTCTGCACCCCAGTCTCCTACCTCTGCTTACCTAACAGTCCTTCTGCACCTCAGTCTCCCAAATCTGCTCTCTGTAAGATGCTTTTTCAACCAAGTCTTTAAACTCTGCACTATGTAACAGTCCTTCTGCACAACAGTCTCCAATTTCTTCTCTCTGCAATGATTCTTCTCCACCGCAGTCTCCAACATCTGCTCTCTGCAACAGTACTTCTGCACCCCAGTCTCCAAACTCTGCTCTCTGTAAGAGTTCTTTTTTCACCCCAGTCTCCAAACTCTGCTCTCTGCAACGATCCTTCTGGAACCCAGTCTCCAACGTCTGCTCTCTGCAACAGTCCTTCTGCACCAAAGTCCACAAACTCTGCTCACTGTAAGATCCTTCTGCACTCCAGTTTCCAAACTCTGCTCTCTGTAACATTCCTTCTCCAACCCAGTCTCCAACCTCTGTCCTCTGCAACAGTC
The DNA here is from genome assembly GCF_052094955.1 of Ictidomys tridecemlineatus. Taxonomy (NCBI): domain Eukaryota; kingdom Metazoa; phylum Chordata; class Mammalia; order Rodentia; family Sciuridae; genus Ictidomys; species Ictidomys tridecemlineatus. The sequence goes on along the minus strand of NW_027521861.1, from coordinate 15,517 downwards.
CTTCTGCTTCCCAGTCTCCGAGATCTGCTCTCTGTAACAGTCCTTCTGTACCACAGTCTCCAACCTCTGCTCTTCGTAACTGTCCTTCTAAACCCCAGTCTCCAACCTCTGTTTGCTGTATCAGTATGTGTGAACCCCAGTCTCGAAACTCTGTTCTCTGTATCTATCCTTCTGCACCTCAATCTCCAACCTGTGCTCTAAGTAAGAGTCCTTCTGCACCCCAGTCTCCAACATTTGCTTTCAATAACAATCCTATTCTCTCTGTAAAAGTCCTTCTGCAACCCAATTTTCAAACTCTGCTTCCTGTAACAGTCCTTCTGCATCTGAGTCTCCAAGCTCTGCTCTCTGTAACACTCCTTCTACACCTCAGTCTCCAACCTCTGTTCTCTGTAACAGTCCTTCTGCACCTCATTCTGAAACCTCTGCTCTGTGCACGATCATTTTGCACCCAGTCTTCAACCACTGCTTTCTGTAATAGTCAAGCTACACCTCAGTCTCCAACCTCTGCTCTATGTAAGATCCTCCAGCAACCCAGTCTCCAAACACTGCTCTTTATAACAGTCCTTCTGCACCCCAGTCTCCACCATCTCCTCTTTGTACCAGGACTTCTGCACGTCTCCAAACTCTGCTCTCTGCAAGGATCCTTCTGCACCCCAGTCTCCAAGCTCTGCTCCTTGTAACGATCCTTCTGCACCACACTCTCCTACTCTGCTCTATGTAACAGGACTTCTGCACATCAGTCTCCAATCTCTGCTCTCTTCAAAAGTCCTTCTGCACCCTAGTCTCCAAACTCTGCTCTCTGTAACAATCCTTCTGCACCTCAGTCTCCAACCTCTGCTCTATGTAACAGTCCTTCTGCACCTCAGTCTGACACCTCTCCTCTTTGCACGGTCCTTATGCACCTCAGTCTCCAACCACTGCTCTCTGTAACAGTCCACCTGCACCTCAGTCTCCAACCTCTTCTCTCCGTAAGATCCTTCAGCAACCCAGTCTCCAAATTCTGCTCTCTATAACAGTCCGTCTGCACCCCAGTCTCCAACCTCTCCTCTCTGTAGCAGGCTTTCTGTACCCCAGTCTCCAAAATCTGCTCTCTACAACAGTCCAGCTGCACCTTAGTCTCCAAATTCTGCTCCCTGTAATATGCTTCTGCACCCCTGTATCTAACCTCTGCTCTCTGAAACAGTCATTCTGCAACCCAGTCTAAAACCTATGCTCTCTGTAACAGTCCTTCTGCACCTCAGTCTCCAACCTCTGCTCTATGTAACAGTTCTTCTGCACCCCAGTCTCTAAAATCTGCTCTCTGCAAAAGTCCTTCTGCACCCTAGACTTCAACATCTGCTCTCTGCAACAGTCCTTCTGCACCCCAGTCTCCAACCTCTCCTCTCTCCAACGATCCTTCTGGACCCCAGTCTCCAACCTCTGCTCTCTGCAACAGTCTTTCTGCACCACATTCTCCAACTTCTGCTATCTGTATGATCCTTCTGCACTCAAGTTTCCAAACTCAGCTCTCTGTAACAGTCCTTCTGTACCGCAGTCTCCAACCTCTGTTCTTTGTTACAATCCTTCTACACCCCCGTCTTCAACTTCTGCTTTCTGTATCAGTCTGCCTGAACCCCAGTCTTCAAAATCTGTTCTTTGTATCTATCTTTCTGCACCTCAGTCTCAAACCTATGCTTTATGTAAGAGTCCTTCCTCTCCCCATTCTCCAAACTCTGCTCTCAATAACAGTCCTATACCGCAGTCTCCAACCTCTGTTATCTCTAACAGTCCTTCTGAGCCTCAGTCTGAAACCTCTGCTCTGTGCACGATTCTTTTGCACCCAGTCTTCAACCACTGCTCTCTGTAACAGTCAAGCTACACCTCAGTCTTCAAACTCTGCTCTCTGTAAGATCTTTCAGCAACCCAGTCTCAAAACACTGCTCTCTATAACAGTCCTTCTGCACCCCAGTCACCAGCCTCTCCTCTCAGTAACAGGCCTTCTGCACGCCAGTCTTCAAACTCTACTCTATGCAAGGATCATTTTGCACCCCTGTCTTAAACCTCTGCTCTCTGCAATGATCCTACTAAACCCCAGTCTCCAAATTCTCATCTCTGAAACAGTCTTTCTGCACCTCAGTCTCCAACTTCTGCTCTCTGTAAGATCCTTCAGAAACCCAGTGTCCAAACTCTCCTCTTTGTAACAGGCCTTCTTCACGCCAGTATCCAAACTCTGCTCTCTGTAGCAGGCTTTCTGCATCGCAGCCTCCAACCGCTGCTTTCTGCAACGATCCTTCTGCACCCCAGTCTCAAACCTCTGCTCTCTAAAATTATCCTACTGCACCGCAGTCTCCAACCTCTGATCTCTGCAACAGTTCTTCTGCACCTCAGTCTTCAACCTCTGCTCTCTGTAAGATCCTTCTGCACCCCTGTTTCCAAACTCTGCTCTCTGTATCACTTCTTCTGCACCCGAGTCTCCAAACTCTGCTCTCTGAAACAGGACTTCCGCACCTCAGTCTCCAACCTGTGCTCTCTGCAACAGTCCTTCTGCATCCCAGTCTCCAAACTCTGCTCTCTACAACAGTCCTTCTACACCCTAGTTACCAACATCTGCTCTCTGCAACAGACCTTTCGATCTCAGTCTCCAACATCTGCTCTCTTCAAAAGTTTTTCTGCACCTCAGTCTGAAAAATCTGCTCTCTGCAACGAACCTTCAGCACCCCAGTCTCCCAATTCTGCTCTCTATATGATCCTTCTGCAACACAGTCTTTAAACTCTGCACTCTGTAACAGTCCTTGTGCAAAACAGTCTCCAACCTCTGCTCTCTGTAACAGGACTTCTGAAACCCAGTCTCCAAACTCTGCTCTCTGTAATAGGCCTTCTGCACCCCAGGCTCAAACCTCTTCTCTCTGTAACGATTCTTGTCCACCCAAGTCTCCAAATCTGCTCTCGGCAACTGTCTTTTTGCACCCCAGGCTCCAAACTCTGCTCTCTGTAAGATCCATCTGAACCCCAGTCTCCAACCTCTGCTCTCTGTAACAGTCCTTCTGCACCCCAGTCTCCAAACGCTGCTCTCTGTAACAGTCCTTCCGCACGTCAGTCTCCATCCTCTGCTCTCTGTAACAGTCCTTCTACACCCCAGTCTCTAAAATCTGCTCTGCAACAGTCCTTCTCCACCCCAGTCTCCAAAATCTGCTCTCTGCAAAAGTCCTTCTGCACCCCAGTCTCTAAACTCTTCTCTCAGCAACGAACCTTCTGGACCCCAGTCTCCAACTTCTGCTCTCTGCAACAGTCCTTCTGCACCACAGTCTCCAAACTCTGTTCTCTCTAAGATACTTTTGCACTCCAGTTTCCAAACTCTGCTCTCTGTAACATTTCCTCTCCACCCCAGTCTCCAACCTCTGTCCTCTGCAACAGTCCTTCTGCTCCCCTGTCTCCGAGATCTGCTCTCTGTAACAGACCTTATGTACCGCAGTTTCCAACCTCTGCTCTCTGTAATGGTCCTTCTGCAACCCAGTCTCCAACCTCTGCTTTTTTGAATCAGTTCTTCTGTATCCAGTCTCCAACCTCTGCTCTTTGTATCTATCCTTCTGCACCTCAGTCTCCAACCTGTGCTTTCTGTAACAGTCCTTCTTCACCCCAGTTTCCAACCTCTGCTCTCTGTATCAGTCCTTCTATACCGCAGTCTCCAACCTCTGCTCTCCGTAAGGATCCTTCTGCACCCGAATTTCCAACCTCTGCTTTCTGTAACAGTCTTTCTACACGTCAGTCTCCAACATCTGCTCTCTGTAAGTTCTTTCAGTGAACCAGTCTCCTTACTCTGCTCTCTGTAACAGTCCTTCTGCACCCCAGTCTTCAACCTCTCCTCTCTGTAACAGGCCTTCTGCATGCCAGTCTCAAAACTCTGCTCTCTATAGCAGGCCTTCTGCACCCCAGTTCCCATCCTATGCTCTTTGCAATCATCCTTCTGCACCCCAGTCTCGAACATTTGCTCTCTGCAATGATCCCACTGCACCCCAGTCTCCAACCTCTGATCTCTGCAAAAGTCCTTCTGCACCTCAGTCTCCAAATTCTGCTCTCTGTAAGATCCTTCTGCACCCCTGTCTCCTAACTCTGCTCTGTGTAACAGTCCTTCTGCACCCCAGTCTCCAACCTCTACTCTCCACAAGAGTCATCTTGCACCCGAGTCTCCAAACTCTGCTCTCTGCAACAGTCCTTCTGCACCCTAGTTACCAACATCTGCTCTCTGCTACAGTACTTCTGCACCACAGTCTTCAACCGCTGCTCGCTGTAACAGTCCTCCTGTACTGCAGTATCCAAACTCTGCTCTCTGTAACGGTCTTACTGCACCCCAGACTCCAATCTCTGCTTTCTGTATCAGTCCTTCTGTACCCCAGTCTCCAAACTCTGCTCTCTGTATGAGTCCTTCTGCATCTCAGTCTCCAACCTCTGATCTCCGCAGAGTCCTTCTACAACTCAGTCTCCAAATTCTGCTCTCTGTAAGATCTTTTTGCACCCCTGTATTTAACCTCTGCTCTCTGAAACTATTTTTCTGCACCCGAGTCTCCAAACTCTGCTCTTTGTAACAGGACTGCCGCACCTCAGTCTCCAACCTCTTCTCCCTGCAACAGTCCTTCTGCACCCCAGTCTCCAACCTCTGCTTTCTACAACAGTCGTATTGGACCCTAGTTACCAACATCTGGTCTCTTCAAAAGTGCTTCTGCACTTCAGTCTCCAACATTTGCTCTCTGCAACAGTCATTCTGCACCTCGTCTGAAAACTCTGGTCTCTGCAACGACCCTTCTGATCCCCAGTCTCTTACCTCTGCTCTCTTTAACAGTCCTTCTGCACCTCAGTCTCCCAACTCTTCCCTCTGTTTCATCCTTCTGCAACCCAGGCTTTAAACTCTGCACTCTGTAACAGTCCTACTGCACAACAGTCTCCAACCTCTGCTCTTTGTAACAATCTTTCTGCACCCCAGACTCCAATCTATGCTTTCTGTATCAGTCCTTCTGCACCCCACTCTCAAACTTCTGCTCTCTCTAAGAGTCCTTCTGCACCTCAGTCTCCAATCTCTGGTCTCTGCAACAGTCCTTCTGCACCCCAGTCTCTAACCTCTGCTCTCTGCAACTGTCCTTCTGTACTGCAGTCTCCAAACTCTGCTCTCTGTAATGGTCTTTCTGCACTCCAGACTCCAATCTATGCTTTCTGTTTCAGTCCTTCTTCACCCAGTCTCCAACTTCTGCTCTCTCTAAGAGTTCTTTTGCACATAAGTCTTCAACCTCTTCTCTCTGCAACAGTTCTTCTGCACTCCAGTCTCCAACCTCTGCTCTCTGCAACAGTCCTTCTGCACCCCAGTCTCCAACTTCAGCTCTCTGAAACAGTCCTTCTGCACCCCAGTCTCCAAATTCTGCTCTCTGCAACAGTACTTCTGCACCATAGTCTGCAATGTCTGCTCTCTGTAAGAGCTTTCTGCACCCCAGTTTCCAAACTCTGGTCTCTGTAACATACTTTTACACCCCATTATCCAACGTCTGCTTTCTGAAAGTGTCCTGTTGCACCCCAGTTTTTAACCTCTGTCCTCTGCAACAGTCCTTCTGCTAACCAGTCTTTAACATCTGCTCTCTGTAACAGTCCTTCTGTACCGCAGTCTCCAACCTCTGCTCTCCATAACTTGTCCTTCTGAACCCCAGTCTTCAAACTCTACTTTCTGTATCAGTTTTTCTGAACCCTAGTCTAAAATCTCTGCTCTCTGTATCTATCCTTCTGCACCTCAGTCTCCAACCTGTGCTCTCTGTAACATTCCTTCTGCACCTGAGTTTCCAACCTCTGCTCTCTGTAATAGTTTTTCTATACCGCAGTCTCCAAACTCTGGTCTCTGTAACTGTCCTTCTGCACCCCAATTTACAACCTCTGCTATCTGTAACAGTGCTTCTGCACCTCAGTCTCCAAACTCTACTCTCTGTAACAGTCCTTCTACACCTCAGTCTCCCACCTCTTCTCTGTGTAACAGTCCTTCTGCACCTCAGTCTGACACCTCTGATCTCTGCACCCCAGTCTCCAACCACTGCTCTCTGTAACAGTCAACCTGCACCTCAGTCTCCAACCTCTGCTCTCTGTAAGATCCTTCAGCAACCCAGTGTCTAAACCCTCCTCTTTGTAACAGGCCTTTTGCACGCCAGTCTCCAAACTCTTCTCTCTGTAGCAGGCCTTCTGCATACCAGTCTCCAACCGCTGCTCTCTGCAATGATCCTTGTGCACCCTAGTCTCCAAACTCTGCTCTCTAAAATGATCCTACTGCACCCCAGTCTCCAACCTCTGATCTCTGCAACAGTTCTTCTGCACCTCAGTCTCCAACCTCTGCTCTCTGTAAGATGCTTCTGCACACCTGTATCCAAACTCTGCTCTCTACAACAGTCCTTCTGCACCCTAGTTACCAACATCTGCTCTCTACAACAGACCTTTCGCACCCCAGTCTCCAACATCTGCTCTCTGCAACACTTCTTCTGCACCTCAGTCTGTAAACTCTGCTCTCTGCAACGAATCTTCTGCACTCCAGTATCCTACCTCTGCTCTCTGTAACAATCCTTCTGCACCTCAGTCTCCCAACTATGCTCTCTATATGATCCTTCTGCAACACAGTCTTTAAACTCTGCACTCTGTAACAGTCCTTGTGCAAAACAGTCTCCAACCTCTGCTCTCTGTAACAGGATTTCTGCAACCCAGTCTCTAAACTCTGCTCTCTGTAATAGGCCTTCTGCACCCCAGTCTCCAACCTCTTCTCTCTGCAACGATTCTTCTCCACCCAAGTCTCCAAATCTGCTCTCGGCAACTGTCCTTTTGCACCCTAGTCTCCAAACTCTGCTCTCTGTAAGATCCATCTGAACCCCAGTCTTCAACATCTGCTCTCTGTAACAGTCCTTCCACACGTCACTCTCCATCCTCTGCTCTCTGTAACAGTCCTTCATCACCCTAGTCTCTACAATCTGCTCTCTGCAACAGTCCTTATCCACCCCAGTCTCCAACCTATGTTCTCTGAAAGATACATCTGCAATCCAGTTTTTAATCTCTGCTCTCTGTAACATTTCTTCTCCACCCCAGTCTCCAACCTCTGTCCTCTGCAACAGTCCTTCTGCTCCCCTGTCTCCGAGATCTGCTCTTTGTAACAGACCTTATGTACTGCAGTTTCCAACCTCTGCTCTCTGTAACGGTCCTTCTACAACCCAGTCTCCAACCTCTGCTTTTTTGAGTCAGTCTTTCTGAACCCAGTCTCCCACCTCTTCTCTTTGTAACTATCTTTCTGCACCTCAGTCTCCAACCTGTGCTTTTTGTAACAGTCATTCTTCACCCCAGTCTCAAACCTCTGCTCACTGTAACAGTCCTTCTATACCACAGTCTCCAATCTCTGCTCTCTGTAAGTATTTTTCTGCACCCCAACTTCCAACCTCTGCTTTCTGTAACAGTCCTTCTGCACTCCATTCTCAAAACTCTGCTCTCTATAGCAGGCCTTCTGCACCCCAGTTTCATTCCTATGCTCTCTGCAATGATCTGTCTGCACCCCAGTCTCGAACCTTTGCTCTCTGCAATGATCCTACTGCACCCCAGTCTCCAACCTCTGATCTCTGCAAAAGTCCTTCTTCACCTCCGTCTCCAAATTCTGCTCTCTGTAAGATCTTTCTGCACCTCTGTCTCCAACCTCTGCTCTGTTTAACAGTTCTTCTGCACCCCAGTCTTCAACCTCTACTCTCCGCAAGAGTCATTCTGCACCCCAGTCTCCAAACTCTGCTCTCTGCAACAGTCCTTCTGCACCCTAGTTACCAACATCTTCTCTCTGCTACAGTACTTCTGCACCCCAGTCTTCAACCTCTGCTCTCTGTAACAGTCCTCCTGTACTGCAGTATCCAAACTCTGCTCTCTGTAACGGTCTTTCTGCACCCCAGACTCCAATCCCTGATTTCTGTATCAGTCCTCTGTACCCGAGTCTCCAAACTCTGCTCTCTGTAAGAGTCCTTCTGCATCTCTGTCTCCAACCTCTGATCTCTGCAGAGTCCTTCTGCAACTCAGTCTCCAAATTCTGCTCTCTGTAAGAAACTTCTGCACCCCTGTATTTAACCTCTGCTCTCCTAAACTGTCCTTCTGCACCCGAGACTCCAAACTCTGCTCTCTGTAACAGGATTGCCTACCCTCAGTCTCCAAACTCTGCTCCCTGCAACAGTCCTTCTTCACCCCAGTCTCCAACCACTGATTTCTACAAGAGTTCTTCTGGACACTAGTTACCAACATATGCTCTCTGCAACAGTCATTCTGCACTCCAGTCTCCAACATCTGCTCTCTGCCACAGTCATTCTGCACCTCAGTCTGAAAATTCTGCTCTCTGCAACGACCCTTCTGCACCCCAGTCTCCTATCTCTGCGCTCTGTAACAGTCCTTCTGCACCTCAGTCTCCCAACTCTGCCCTCTGTTTCATCCTTCTGCAACCCAGTCTTTAAACTCGGCACTCTTTAACAGTCCTTCTGCACAACAGTCTCCAACCTCTGCTCTCTTTAACAGAACTTCTGCCACCCAGTCTCCAAACTCTGCTCTGTGTAACAGGTCTTCTGCACCCCAGTCTCCAACCTCTTCTCTGCACCGATTCTTGTCCATCTCAATCTCCAACTTCTGCTCTCGGTAACAGTGCTTCTGAACCCCAGTCTCCAAACTCTGCTCTCTGTAAGAGTCCTTCTGCACCCCAGTCTCCAAACTCTGCTATCTGTAACAGTTTTTCTGCACCTCATTCTCCAACCTCTTCTCTCTGCAACAGTCTTTCTTCTCCCCAGTCTCTGAGATCTGCTCTCCATAACAGTCCTTCTGTACCGCAGTGTCTAACCAGTGCTCTCAGTTTCGGTTCTTCTACACCTCAGCCTCCAAACTCTGCTTTCTGTATCAGCCTGTTTGGACCCCAGTATCCAACCTCTGTTCTCTGTATCCATCCTTCTTCACCTTAGTCTCCAACTTGTGCTCTCTGTTAGAGTCATTCTGCATTCCGGTCGCCAACCTCTGCTCTCGGTAACAGTCCTAAATGGGAGTCTCCAAACTCTGCTCTCTTTAATGGTACTTCTGCACCCCAATTTCCAACCTCTGCTTCCTGTAACAGTCCTTCTGCACCTCAGTCTCCAAACTATGCTCTCTGCAACAGTCTTTCTACACCCCAGTCTCCAACATCTGGTTTCTGCAACAGTCCTTATGCATTAAGTATGAAAACTCTGCTGTCTACAACGAATTCCCTGCACCCCAGTCTCCTACCTAAGGTGTCTGTTACAATCCTTCTGCACCTCAGTCTCCAACCTCTGCTCTCTGTAAGATCCATATCAACTACAGTATCTTACTTCTGCTCTCTGTAACAGTTCTTCTACACCTCAGTCTCCAACCTCTTCTCTCTGCAACAGTTCTTCTGCACCCCAGTCTTCAACACCTGCTCTCTGTAACAGTCTTTCTCCACTTCTGTCTCCAAACTCTGCTCTCTGCAACAACATTCTGCACCCCACTCTGAAAACTCTGCTCTCTGCAACGATCTTTCTGGACCCCAGTCTCCAACGTCTGCTCTCTGCAACAGTCCTTCTGCACCACAGTCTCCAAACTGTGCTCTCTGTAAGATCTTTCTGCACTCCAGTTTCCTAACTCTGCTCTCTAATATTCCTTCTAGACACCAGTCGCCAACCTCTGCTTTCTGCAAGGGTCCTGTGGCACCCCTGTCTCCAAACTCTGTTCTCTGCAACAGTATTACTTCTCCCCAGTCTCCAGTATCTGCTCTCTGTAACAATCCTTCTGTACCGCAGTCACCAAACTCTGCTCTCTGTAACAGTGCTTCTGCACCCCAGTCTCCAACCTCTGCTCTCTGCAACAGTCCTTCTGCACCCCATTCTCTAACCTCTGCACTCTGCAACAGTCCTTTGCACCCCAGTCTCCAACATCTGCTCTCTGCAACATTCATTCTGAACCACAGTCTCCAAACTCTGCTCTCTGTAACATCTTTCTGCACGCCAGCTTCCAAAATCTGCTCTATGTAACCGTCCTTCTGCACCTCAGTCTTCAAATTCTGCTCTCTGCAACAGTCCTTCTGCACCCCAGTCTCCAACATCTGCTCTCTGCAACAGTCCTTCTACACCCCAGTCTCCAACTCTGCTTTCTGCAATGATCTTTCTGAACCCCAGTCTCCAACGTCTGCTCTCTGCAAGAGTCCTTCTGGACCACAGTCTCCAAGCTCTGCTCTCTGTAACAATCCTTCTGCACCCCTGTCTGCAACCTCTGCTCTCTGTAAGATCCTTTTGCAACTCAGTTTTTAACTCTGCTCTCTGTAACAGTGCTTCTGCCAACCAGTCTCCAACCTCTGCTCGTTGCAAAGATCCTTCTTCAACAAAGTCTCCAACCTCTGTTCTCTGCAACAGTCCTTCTACACCCCAGTCTCCAATACCTGCTCTCTGCAACAGTCCTTTTGCACCTCACTCTGAAAAGTTTGCTCACTGCAAAAACACTTCTGCACCACAGTCTCTTACTTCTGCTCTCTGTAACAGTCTTTCTGCACAACAGTCTCCAAACTCTGCTCTCTGTAACATGACTTCTGCCACCCAGTCTCCAAATTGCTCTCTCTGTAACAGGCCTTCTGCACCCCAGTCTGAAACCTCTTCTCTCTGCAACAATTCTTCTCCACCCCAGTCTTCAGAATCTGCTCTCTTCAACAGTCCTTTTGCACCCCAATCTCAAAATTCTGCTCTTTGTAAGATCCATCTGAACCCCAGGCTCCAAACTCTGCTCTCTGTAACAGTCCTCTGCACCCCAGTCTCCAAACACTGCTCTCTGTAACAGTCCTTCTGCACCTCAGTCTCCAACCTCTGCTCTGTGTAAGTCCTTCTGCACCCAAGTCTCTAAAATCTGCTCTCTGCCACTGTCTTTCTAGACCCTAGTCTCCAACATCTGCTCTCTGGAACAGTCCTTCTGCACCCCAGTCTCAAAACTGTGCTCTCTGCAATGATCATTCAGGACCCCAGTTACCAACGTCTGCTCTCTGCAACAGTCCTTCTGCAACACAGTCTCCAACCTCTTCTCTTTGTAAGATCCTTCTTCACTCTAGTTTCCAAACTCTGCTCTCTGTAACATTCCTTCTCCACCGGAGTCTCAAACATTTGTCTTCTGCAACAGTCCTTCTGCTCCCCAGTCTCTGAGATCTGCTCTCTGTAACAGTCCTTCTGTACTGCAGTCTCCAACCTCTGCTCTTTGTAACGGTCCTTCTACACCCCAGTCTCCAAACCCTGCTTTCTGTATCAGTCTTTTGGAACCCCAGTCTCCAACCTCTGTTCTCTGTATCTATCCTTCTGCACCTCAGTCTCAAACCTGTGCTCTATGTAATAATCCTTCTGCACCCCAGTCTCCAACCTCTTCTCTCGGTAAAAGTCTTATACTGCAGTCTCAAAACTCTGCTCTCTGTAACGGTCTTTCTGCATCCCAATTTCCAAACTCTAATTCCTATAACAGTCCTTCTGCACCCCAGTCTCCAACCTCTACTCTCTGCAACAGTCCTTCTGCACTCCAGTCTCCATCCTCTGCTCTCTGCAACAGTCCTTCTGCACCCAGTCTCCAACCTCTGCTCTCTGCAACAGTCCTTCTGCACCCCTGTCTCCAAACTCTGCTCTATTCAACGGTACTTCCGGACCCTAGTCTCCAACCTCTACTCTCTGCAACAGTCCTTCTGCACCACAGTCTCCAACCTCTGCTCTCTGTAAGATCTTTCTGCACTCCAGTTTACAAAATCTGCTCTCTCAAACATTTCTTCTCCATCGCAGTCTCCAACCTCTGCTTTCTGCGAGGGTTGGGCACCCCAGTCTCCAACCTCTGTCCTCTGTAACAGTCCATCTGAACCCCAGTATCGACGCTCTGCTCACTGTAACAGTCCTTCTGTACCGCAGTCTCAAACATTTGCTCCCTGTAAGATCCTTCAGCAACCCAGTATCCAAACTCTGCTCTCTATAACAGCCTTTCTGCAACCCAGTCTCCAAACTCTCCTCTCTCTTACAGGCCTTCTTCACGCCAGTCTCCAAACTCTGCTCTCTGTAGCACGTCTTCTGAACCACATTCTCCAACATCTGCTCTCTGAAACAATCCTTCAGCACCCCAGTCTCGAAAATCTGCTCTCTGCAATGATCCTACTGCACCCTGGTCTCCAACCTCTTGTCTCTGCAAAAGTCCTTCTGCACCTCAGTGTCCAAATTCTGCTCTCTGTAAGACGTTTTTGCACCCCTGTATCAAACCTCTGCACTCTTTAATAGTTTTTCTGCACCTGAGTATTCAAACTCTGCTCTCTGTAACAGAACTTCCGCACGTCATTCTCCAACATCTGCTCTCTGCAACAGTCCTTCTGCACCCCAGTCTCAAAACTCTGCTCTCTATAACAGTCCTTATATAACCTAGTTAGAAATATCTGCTCTCTGTAACAGTCCTTCTGCACCCCAGTCTCCAACGTCTGCTCTCTGCAACAGTTCTTCTTCACGTCAGTCTTAAAACTCAGCTCTCTGCAACGACCCTTCTGCACCCCAGTCTCCTACATCTGCTCTCTCTAACAGTCCTTCTGCAACTTAGTCTCCCAACTCTGCTCTCTGTAAGATCTTTCTGAAACCCAGTCTTTAAACTCTGCACTCTGTAACAGTCCTTTGGCACAACAGTCTCCAAACTCTTCTCTCTGTAACAGGCCTTCTCCAACCCAGTCTCCAATCTCTTCTCTCTGCAACGATTTTTCTCCACCCCAGTCTCCAACACCTGCTCTCTGCAACAGTCTTTTTGCACCCCAGTCTCCTAACTCTGCTCTCTGTAACAGTCCTTCTGCACCTCAGTCTCCAAACTCTTCTCTTTGTAACAGTCCTTCTGCACCCCAGTATCTAAAATCTGCTCTCTCCAACAGTCCGTCTTCACCCCAGTCTCTATTATCTGCTCTCTGCAACAGTCCTTCTGCACCCCATTCTCAAAACTCTGCTCAATGCAACAATTTTTCTGGACTCCTGTCTCCAATGTCTGCTCTCTGCAACAGTCTTTCTGCACCACAGTCTCCAAACTCTCTCTCTGTAAGATCCTTCTGCACTCCAGTTTCAAAACTCTGCTCTCTGTAACATTCTTTCTTAACCCCAGTCTCATACCACGATCCTCTGCAAAACTCCTTCTGCTCCCCAGGCTCTGAGATCTGCTCTGTGTAACAGTCATTCTGTACCGCAGTCTCCAACCTCTGCTCTTTGTAATGGTCCTTCTACAGCCCAGTCTCCGAACTCTGCTTTCTGTATCAGTCTGTCTGAACCCCAGTCTCCAACCTCTGCTCTCTGTATCTCTCCTTCTGCACCTCAGTCTCCAACCTGTGCTCTATGTAAGAGTCCTTCTGCACCCCAGTCTCCAACCTCTTTTCTCAGTAACAGTCCTATACAGCAGTCTCCAACCTCTGCTCTATGTAACGATCCTTCTGCACCCAAATTTCCAAACTCTGCTCTCTGTAAAATTCCTTTTTAAACTCAGACTCCAACCTCTGCTCTCTGTAACAATCCTTCTGCACCTACGTCTCCAAACACTTCTCTCTCTAACACTCCACCTGCACCTCAGTCTCCAACCTCTGCTCTTTGTAAGATCCTTCTGTAACCCAGTCTCAAAATACTGCTCTGTATAACAGTTCTTCTGCACCCCAATCTCCAACTTCTGCTCTATCTAAGTGTCCTTCTGCACCACAGTCTCCAACCTCTGCTCTCTGCAACAGTCCTTCTGCACCCCAGTCTCCAAACTTTGTTCTCTGCAACAGACCTTCGGCATCCCAGTCTCCAACCTTTGTTCTCTGCAACAGTCTTTCTGCACCCCATTCTCAAATCTCTGCTCTCTGTAACAGTCTTTCTGCACCCCAGTCTCCAAACTCTGCTTTCTGTAACAATCCTTCTGCACCTCAGTCTCCAACCTCTGCTCTATGTAACAGGATTTCTGCACCTCAGGTTCCAAACTTTGCTCTCTGCAACAGTCCTTCTGCACTTCAGTCTCCAACCTCTGCTCTCTGCAACAGTCCTTCTGAACCCCAGTGTCCAAACTCTGCTCTCTGCAACAGTCCTTCTGCACCACAGTCTCCAAACTCTGCTATCTGTAAGATCCTTCTACACTTCAGTTTCCAAACTCTGCTCTCTGTAACATTTCTTCTCTACTCCAGTCTTTATCCTCTGCTTCCAGCAAGTGTCCTTCGGCACCCCAGTCTCCAACGTCTGTCTTCTGCTACAGTACTTCTACTCCCGAGTTTCCAACATTTGCTCTCTATAACAGTCCTTCTGTACCGCAGTCTCTAACCTCTGCTCTTCGTAACGTCCCTTCTGCACCCAGTCTCCAAACTCTGCTTTCTATATCAGTCCTTCTGAACCCCAGTCTCAAACTTGTGCTCTCCGTATCTATCCTTCTGCACCTCAGTCTCTAACCTGTGCTCTCTGTAACATTCCTTCTGCACCCCAGTCTCCATTCTCGGCTCTCTGTAACAGTTTTTCTATACCGCAATCTTCAAACTCTGGTCTCTAACAATCCTTCTGCAACCCAATTTCCAACCTCTTCTCTCTGTAACAGTCCAACTGCAACTTCGTCTCCAAATTCTGCTCTCTGTAAGATCCTTCTGCAACCCTGTTTATAACCTCTTCTCTCTGTATCTATCCTTCTGCACCCAAGTCTCCAAACTCTGCTCTCTACAACAGTCATTCTGCACCTCAGTCTCCAACCTCTGCTCTCTGCAATGGTCATTATGCACCCCAGTCTCCAACATCTGTTTTCTGCAACAGTCCTTCTTCACCTCAGTCTCCAACCTTCGCTCTCTGAAACAGTCCTTCTGCTCCCCAGTCTCCAACATATGCTCTCTGTAACAGTCCTTCTCCACCCCAGTCTCCAAACTCTGCTCTCTGTAGCAGTCCTTCTGTACTGCTGTCTCCAACCTCCGCTCTCTGCAACAGTCCTTTTGCACCTCAGTCTCCAACCTCTGCTTGCTGTAACAGGCCTTCTTCACCCTATCCCCAACCTCTTCACTCTGTAACAATTTTTCTTCACCCCGTCTCCAAACTCTGCTCTCTGTAACAGTTCTTCTGCACCCCAGTAACCAAACTCTGCTCTCTGTAAGGGTCTTTCTCCACCCCAGTCTCCAATCTGCTTTCTATATCAGTCATTCTGCACCACAGTCTCCGACCTTTTCTCTCTGCAACACTCCTTATGCACCACAGTCTCCAACCTGTGCTCTCTGCAAAATTTTTTCTGCACCCCAGTCTCCAACCTGTGCTCTCTTTAACAGTCCTTCTTCACCCCAGTCTCCAACCTCTGCTCTCTTTAACGATCCTTCTGCAACACAGTCTCCACCTCTGCTCTCTGCAACGATCGTTCTGTACCTCAGTCTCCAAACTCTGTGCTCTCTAACAGTCCTGCTTCACCTCTATCTCCAACCTCTGCGCTCGGTAAGATCCTTGTAAAACCCAGTCTCCAAACTCTGATTTTTGGATCAGTCCTTTGGCACCCCAGGTCTCTAATT
>NW_027521860.1:0-47428 GCF_052094955.1 Ictidomys tridecemlineatus | reverse complement strand
AAAGGGGTTGCCAAGCTTCCAAAACACTCCGAGTTGCCTGAAATCTCAGCAAAACACTTTTTCACCCAATATTGATGATTCTTTCAGGTAATAATCAGTACACCAAAAACGACTTGGCTCACCAAATTTCGTTCTTCTAGGTTCAACCGTTTGTTTGCAGTAACCGTTTTCATTTTGAGGTTTCACTCTGTTTTTCTCCTATAGGGATACATGAATTTGGAACTCTAATTCAAACACGGTTTGTGCTAGCTCTTTGAAACTTGACTCAATAAAGCAGTTTCAAGTTCTATCTCTATGCTTTGTTTGCTGTTGATGTAGCCCTAAGCAGAGACTGGCGAAAATCACTTTCATTGAAAGGGGTTGCCAAGCTTCCAAAAAACTACGAGTTGCCTGAAATCTCAGCAACATTTTTTTAACCCAATCTTGATGATTCTTTCAGGTAATGATCAGTACACCTAAAACCACTTGGCTCACCAAATTTCGTTCTTCTAGGTTCAACCGTTCGTTTGCAGTAACCGTTTTCATTTTTAGGTTTCACTCTGTTTTCTCCTATAGGGATACATGTATTTGGACTCTAAATTAAACACGGTTTGTGCTAGCTCTTTGAAACTTGACACAATAAAGCAGTTTCAAGTTCTATCTCTATGCTTTGTTTGCTGTGATGTAGCCCTAAGCAGAGACTGGCGAAAATCACTTGCATGGAAAAGGGGTTGCAAAGCTTCCAAAAAACTACGAGTTTTCGGAAATCTCAGCAACATTTTTTTACCCAATCTTGATGATTCTTTCAGGTAATGATCAGTACACCAAAACGACTTGGCTCACCAAATTTCGTTCTTCTAGGTTCAACCGTTTGTTTGCAGTAACCGTTTTTCATTTTGAGGTTTCACTCTGTTTTCTCCTATAGGGATACATGAATTTGGAACTCTAAATCAAACACGGTTTGTGCTAGCTCTTTGAAACTTGACTCAATAAAGCAGTTTCAAGTTCTATCTCTATGCTTTGTTTGCTGTTGATGTAGCCCTAAGCAGAGACTGGCGAAAATCACTTTCATTGAAAGGGGGTGCCAAGCTTCCAAAAAACTACGAGTTGCCTGAAATCTCAGCAAACATTTTTTAACCCAATCTTGATGATTCTTTCAGGTAATGATCAGTACACCAAAACCACTTGGCTCACCAAACTTCGTTCTTCTAGGTTCAACCGTTCGTTTGCAGTAACCGTTTTCATTTTTAGGTTTCACTCTGTTTTCTCCTATAGGGGTAACATGTATTTGGAACTCTAAATCAAACACGGTTTGTGCTAGCTCTTTGAAACTTGACAAAATAAAGCAGTTTCAAGTTCTATCTCTATGCTTTGTTTGCTGTTGATGTAGCCCTAAGCAGAGACTTGCGAAAATCACTTTCATGGAAAGGGGTGCCAAGCTTCCAAAAAACTACGAGTTCAATCAAATCTCAGCAAACATTTTTTCACCCAATCTTGATGATTCTTTCAGGTAATGATCAGTACACCAAAAACCACTTGGCTCACCAAATTTCGTTCTTCTAGGTTAAACCGTTCGTTTTGCAGTTACCATTTTCATTTTTAGGTTTTCACTCTGTTTTCTACTATAGAAATACATGTATTTGAAACTATAAATCAAAACACGGTTTGTGCTAGCTCTTTGAAACTTGACACTATAAAGCACTTTCAAGTTCTATCTTTATTCTTTGTTTGCTGTTGATGTATCCCTTGCAGAGATTGGCGAAAAAACACTTTCAATGGAAAGGGGTTGCCAAACTTCCAAAAAACTACGAGTTGCCTGAAATCTAAGCAAACATTTTTTCACCCAAACTTGATGATTCTTTCAGGTAATGATCAGTACACCAAAACCACTTGGCTCACCAAATTCGTTCCTCTAGGTTCAACCATTCATTTGCAGTAACCGTTTTCACTTTTAGGTTTCAATCTGTTATCTCCTATAGGGATACATGTATTTGGAACTCTAAATAAAACACGGTTTGTGCTAGCTCTTTGAAACTTGACACAATAAAGGACTTTCAAGTTCTATCTCTATGCTTTGTTTGCTGTTGATGTAGCCCTAAGCAGAGACTGGCGAAAATCACTTTCATGGAAAGGGGTTGCCAAGCTTCCAAAAAACTACGAGTTGCCTGAAATCTCAGTAAACATTTTTTTTTTACCCAATCTTGTTGATTCTTTCAGGTAATGATCAGTACACAAAAACCACTTCGCTCACAAAATTTCTTTCTTCTAGGTTAAACCGTTCGTTTGCAGTAACCATTTTCATTTTTAGGTTTCACTCTGTTTTCTCCTATAGAAATACATGTATTTGGAACTCTAAATCAAACACGGTGTGTGCTAGCTCTTTGAAACTTGACACAATAAAGCAGTTTCAAGTTCTATCTCTTTGCTTTGTTTGATGTTGATGTAGCCCTAAGCAGAGAGTGGCGAAAATCACTTTTCATGGAAAGGTGTTGGCAAGCTTCCTATAAACTACGAGTTGACTGAAATCTCAGCAAACATTTTTTCACCCAATCTTGATGATTCTTTCAGGTAATGATCAGTACACCAAAACCACTTGGCTCACCAAATGTCGTTCTTCTAGGTTCAATCGTTCGTTTGCAGTAACCGTTTTCATTTTCAGGTTTCACTCTGTTTTCTTCTATAGGGATACATGTATTTGGAACTCTACATTCAAAAACGGTTTGTGCTAGCTCTTTGAAACTTGACACAATAAAGCAGTTTCCAAGTTCTATCTCTATGCTTTGTTTGTCTGTTGATGTAGCCCTAAGGAGAGACTGGCGAAAATCACTTGCATGGAAAGGGGTTGCCAAGCTTCCAAAAAACGACGAGTGCCTGAAATCTCAGCAAACATTTTTTTCACCCAATCTTGATGATTCTTTCAGGTAATGATCAGTACACCAAAACCACGTGGCTCACCAAATTTTGTTCTTCTAGGTTCAACCATTCCTTTTTAGTAACCGTTTTCATTTTTAGGTTTCACTCTGTTTTCTCCTATAGGGATACATGTATTTGGAACTCTAAATCAAACACGGTTTGTGCTAGCTCTTTGAAACCTGACACTATAAAGCAGTTTCAAGTTCTAATCTCTATGATTTGTTTGCTGTTGATGTAGCAATAAGCAGAGACTGGCGAAAATTACTTTCATGGAAAGGGGTTTGCCAAGCTTCCAAAAAACTGTGAGTTGCCTGAAATCTCAGCAAACATTTTTTCACCCAATCTTGATGATTCTTTCAGGGTAATGATCAGTACACCAAAACCACTTGGCTCACCAAATTTCGTTCTTCTAGGTTCAACTGTTCGTTTTGCAGTAACCGTTTTCATTTTTAGGTTTCACTCTGTTTTCTCCTATAGAAATACATGTATTTGGAACTCTAAATCAAACATGGTGTGTGCTAGCTCTTTGAAACTTGACACAATAAAGCAGTTTCTAGTTCTATCTCTATGTTTGTTTGATGTTGATGTAGCCCTAAGCAGAGACTGGTGAAAATCACTTTCCATGGAAAAGGTGTTGCCAAGCTTCCTAAAAACTACGAGTTGCCTGAAATCTCAGCAAACATTTTTTCACCCAATCTTGATGATTCTTTCAGGTAATGATTGGTACACCAAAACCACTTGGCTCACAAATTTCGTTCTTCTAGGTTCAACCGTTCGTTTGCAGTAACCGTTTTCATTTTTAGATTTCACTCTGTTTTCTCCTATAGGGATACATGTATTTGGAACTCTAAATCAACACGGTTTGTGCTAGGCTCTTTGAAACTTGACACAATAAAGCAGTTTCAAGTTCTATCTCTATGCTTTATTTGCTGTTGAAGTAGCCTTTAGCAGAGACTGGCGAAAACAACTTTCATGGAAAGAGGTTGCCAAGCTTGCAAAAACTACGAGTTGCCTGAAATCTCAGCAACATTTTTTGACCCAATATTGATGATTCTTTCAGGTAATGATCAGTACACCAAAACCACTTGGCTCACCAAATTTCGTTCTTCTAGGTTCAACCGTTTCGTTTGCAGTAACCGTTTTCATTTTTAGGTTTCATTCTATTTCCTCCTATAGGGATACATGTATTTGGAACTCTAAATCAAACACGGTTTGTGCTAGCTCTATGAAACTTGACACAATAAAGAATTTTCATGTTCTATCTCTATTCTTTGTTTGCTGTTGATGTAGCCCTAAGCCGAGACTGGCGAAAATCACTTTCATGGAAAGGGGTTGCCAAGCTTCCAAAAAAATACGAGTTGCCTGAAATCTCAGCAGACATTTTTTTACCCAATCTTGATGATTCTCTCAGGTAATGATCAGTACACCAAAACCACTTGGCTCACCAAATTTCGTTCTTCTAGGTTCAACCGTTTGTTTGCAGTAACCGTTTTGATTTTTAGGTTTCACTCTGTTTTCTCCTATAGGGATACATGAATTTGGAACTCTAAATCAAACACAGTTTGTGCTAGCTCTTTGAAACTTGACACAATACAGCACTTTCAAGTTCTATCTCTATGCTTTTTTGCTGTTGATGTAGCCGTAAGCAGAGACTGGCGAAAATCACTTTCATGGAAAGGGGTTGCCAAACTTTCAAAAAACTACGAGTTGCCTGAAATCTCAGCAAACATTTTTTCACCCAATCTTGATGATTCTTTCAGGTAATGATCAGTACACCAAAACCACTTGGCTCACCAAATGTCGTTCTTCTAGGTTCCAGTGTTCGTTTGAAGTAACCGTTTTCCTTTTTAGGTTTCACTCTGTTTTCTCCTATAGGGATACATGTATTTGGAACTCTAAATCAAACACGGTTTGTGTTAGCTCTTTGAAACTTGACACAATAAAGCAGTTTCAAGTTCTATCTCTATGCTTTGTTTGCTGTTGATGTAGCCCTAAGCAGAGAATGGCGAAAATCAGTTTCATGGAAAGGGGTTGCCAAACTTCCTAAAAACTATGAGTTGCCTGAAATCTCAGCAAACATTTTTTCACCCAATCTTGATGATTCTTTCAGGTAATGATCAGTACACCAAAACGACTTGGCTCACCAAATTTCGTTCTTCTAGATTCAACAGTTCGTTTGCAGTAACCGTCTTCATTTTTAGGTTTCACTTTGTTTTTTCCTATAGGGATACATGTATTTGGAACTCTAAATCAAACAGGGTTTGTGCTAGCTCTTTCAAACTTGACACAATAAAGCAGTTTCAAGTTCTATCTCTATGGTTTGTTTGCTGTTTATGTAGCCCTAAGCAGAGACTGGCGAAAATCAGTTTCAAGGAAAGGGGTTGCCAAGCTTCCATAAAACTCCGAGTTGCCTGAAATCTCAGCAAATATTTTTTCACCCAATATTGATGATTCTTTCAGGTAATTATCAGTAAACCAAAACCACTTGGCTCACCAAATTTCGTCCTTCTAGGTTCAACCGTTCGTTTGCAGTAACTGTTTTTATTTTTTGGTTTCACTCCGTTTTCTCCTATAGGGATACATGTATTTGGAACTCTAAATCAAACACGGTTTGTGGTAGCTCTTTGAAACTTGACACAATAAAGCACTTTCAAGTTCTATCTCTATGCTTTGTTTGCTGTTGATGTAGCCCTAAGCAGAGACTGGCGAAAATCACTTTCATGGAAAGGGGTTGCCAAGCTTCCAAAAAATTACGAGTTGCCTGAAATCTCAGCAAACATTTTTTCACCCAATCTTCATGATTCTTTTAGGTAATGATCAGTACACCAAAACCACTTGGCTCACCAAATTTCGTTCTTCTCGGTTCAACCGTTCTTTTGCAGTAACCGTTTTCATTTTTAGGTTTCATTCTGTTTCCTCCTATAGGGATACATGTATTTGGAACTCTAAATCAAACACGGTTTGTGCTAGCTCTTTGAAACTTGACACAATAAAGCACTTTCAAGTTCTATCTCTATGCTTTGTTTGCTGTTGATGTAGCCCTAAGCAGAGACTGGCGAAAATCACTTTCATGGAAAGGGGTTGCCAAGCTTCCAAAAAACTACGAGTTGCCTGAAATCTCAGCAAACATTTTTTCACCCAATCTTGATGATTCTTTCAGGTAATGATCAGTACACCAAAACCACTTGGCTCACCAAATTTCGTTCTTCTAGGTTCCACCGTTCGTTTGCAGTAACCTTTTTCATTTTTAGGTTTCACTCTGATTTCTCCTATAGGGATACATGTACTTGGAACTCTAAATCAAACAGGGTTTGTGCTAGCTCTTTGAAACTTGACACAATAAAGCAGTTTCAAGTTCTATCTCTATGCTTTGTTTGCTGTTGATGTAGCCCTAAGGAGAGACGGGCAAAAATCACTTTCATGGAAAGGGGTTGCCAAGCTTCCAAAACACTCCGAGTTGCCTGAAATCTCAGCAAACACTTTTTCACCCAATATTGATGATTCTTTCAGGTAATAATCAGTACACCAAAACCACTTGGCTCACCAAATTTCGTTCTTCTAGGTTAAACCGTTCATTTGCAGTAACCGTTTTCATTTTTAGGTTTCACTCTGTTTTCTCCTATAGGGATACATGTATTTGGACCTCTAAATTAAACACGGTTTGTGCTAGCTCTTTGAAACTTGACACAATAAAGCAGTTTCAAGTTCTATCTCTATGCTTTGTTTGCTGTTGATGTAGCCCTAAGCAGAGACTGGCGAAAATCACTTTCATTGAAAGGGTTGCCAAGCTTCCAAAAAACTACGAGTTGCCTGAAATCTCAGCAAACATTTTTTAACCCAATCTTGATGATTCTTTCAGGTAATGATCAGTACACCAAAACCACTTGGCTCACCAAATTTCGTTCTTCTAGGTTCAACCGTTCGTTTGCAGTAACCGTTTTCATTTTTAGGTTTCACTCTGTTTTCTCCTATAGGGATACATGTATTTGGAACTCTAAATCAAACACGGTTTGTGCTAGCTCTTTGAAACTTGACAAAATAAAGCAGTTTCAAGTTCTATCTCTATGCTTTGTTTGCTGTTGATGTAGCCCTAAGCAGAGACTTGCGAAAATCACTTTAATGGAAAGGGGTTGCCAAGCTTCCAAAAAAGTACGAGTTCAATCAAATCTCAGCAAACATTTTTTCACCCAATCTTGATGATTCTTTCAGGTAATGATCAGTACACAAAACCACTTGGCTCACCAAATTTCGTTCTTCTAGATTCAACAGTTCGTTTGCAGTAACCGTCTTCATTTTTAGGTTTCACTTTGTTTTTTCCTATAGGGATACATGTATTTGGAACTCTAAATCAAACAGGTTGTGCTAGCTCTTTGAAACTTGACACAATAAAGCAGTTTCAAGTTCTATCTCTATGGTTTGTTTGCTGTTTATGTAGCCCTAAGCACAGACTGGCGAAATCAGTTTCATGAAAGGGGTTGCCAAGCTTCCATAAAACTCCGAATTGCCTGAAATCTCAGCAAATATTTTTTCACCCAATATTGATGATTCTTTCAGGTAATGATCAGTAAACCAAAACCACTTGGCTCACCAAATTTCGTCCTTCTAGGTTCAACCGTTCGTTTGCAGTAACCGTTTTTTATTTTTTGGTTTCACTCCGTTTTCTCCTATAGGGATACATGTATTGGAACTCTAAATCAAACACGGTTTGTGGTAGCTCTTTGAAACTTGACACAATAAAGCAGTTTCAAGTTCTATCTCTATGCTTTGTTTGCTGTTGATGTAGCCCTAAGCAGAGACTGGCGAAAATCACTTTCATGGAAAGGGTTGCCAAGCTTCCAAAAAACTACGAGTTGCCTGAAATCTCAGCAAACATTTTTTCACCCAATCTTCATGATTCTTTCAGGTAATGATCAGTACACCAAAACCACTTGGCTCACCAAATTTCGTTCTTCTCGGTTCAACCGTTCTTTTGCAATAACCGTTTTCATTTTTAGGTTTCATTCTGTTTCCTCCTATAGGGATACATGTATTTGGAACTCTAAATCAAATCAAACACGGTTTGTGCTAGCTCTTTGAAACTTGACACAATAAAGAATTTTCATGTTCTATCTCTATTCTTTGTTTGCTGTAGATGTAGCCCTAAGCAGAGACTGGCGAAAATCACTTTCATGGAAAGGGGTTGCCAAGCTTCCAGAAAACTACGAGTTGCCTGAAATCTCAGCAAACATTTTTTCACCCAATCTTGATGATTCTTTCAGGTAATGATCAGTACACCAAAACCACTTGGCTCACCAAATTTCGTTCTTCTAGGTTCAACCGTTCGTTTGCAGTAACCGTTTTCATTTTTAGGTTTCACTCTGTTTTTTCCTATAGGGATACATGAATTTGGAACTCTAAATCAAACACGGTTTGTGCTAGCTCTTTGAAACTTGACACAATAAAGCACTTTCAAGTTCTATCTCTATGCTTTGTTTGCTGTTGATGTAGCCCTAAGCAGAGACTGGCGAAAATCACTTTCATGGAAAGGGGTTGCCAAGCTTCCAAAAAACTACGAGTTGCCTGAAATCTCAGCAAACATTTTTTCACCCAATCTTGATGATTCTTTCAGGTAATGATCAGTACACCAAAACCACTTGGCTCACCAAATTTCGTTCTTCTAGGTTCCACCGTTCGTTTGCAGTAACCTTTTTCATTTTTAGGTTTCACTCTGATTTCTCCTATAGGGACACATGTACTTGGAACTCTAAATCAAACAGGGTTTGTGCTAGCTCTTTGAAACTTGACACAATAAAGCAGTTTCAAGTTCTATCTCTATGCTTTGTTTGCTGTTGATGTAGCCCTAAGGAGAGACGGGCAAAAATCACTTTCATGGAAAGGGGTTGCCAAGCTTCCAAAACACTCCGAGTTGCCTGAAATCTCAGCAAACACTTTTTCACCCAATATTGATGATTCTTTCAGGTAATAATCAGTACACCAAAACCACTTGGCTCACCAAATTTCGTTCTTCTAGGTTAAACCGTTCATTTGCAGTAACCGTTTTCATTTTTAGGTTTCAATCTGTTTTCTCCTATAGGGATACATGTATTTGGAACTCTAAATCAAACACGGTTTGTGCTAGCTCTTTGAAACTTGACACAATAAAGCAGTTTCAAGTTCTTTGTCTTTCGTTTGTTTTCTGTTGATGTAGCCCTAAGCAGAGACTGGCGAAAATCACTTTCATGGAAAGGGGTTGCCAAGCTTCCAAAAAACTCTGAGTTGCCTGAAATCTCAGCAAACACTTTTTCACCCAATCTTGATGATTCTTTCAGGTAATAATCAGTACACCAAAATCACTTGGCTCACCAAATTTCGTGCTTCTAGGTTAAACCATTCGTTTGCAGTAACCGTTTTCATTTTTAGGTTTCACTCTGTTCTCTCCTATAGAGATACATGTATTTGGAACTCTAAATCAAACACGGTTTGTGCTAGTTCTTTGAAACTCGACACAATAAAGCAGTTTCAAGTTCTATCTCTATGGTTTGTTTGCTGTTTATGTAGCCCTAAGCAGAGACTGGCGAAAATCAGTTTCAAGGAAAGGGGTTGCCAAGCTTCCATAAAACTACATGTTGCCTGAAATCTCAGCAAATATTTTTTCACCCAATATTGATGATTCTTTCAGGTAATGATCAGTAAACCAAAACCACTTTGCTCACCATATTTCGTCCTTCTAGGTTCAACCGTTCGTTTGCAGGAACCGTTTTCATTTTTTGGTTTCACTCTGTTTTCTCCTATAGGGATATATGTATTTGGAACTCTAAATCAAACACGGTTTGTGCTAGCTCTTTGAAACTTGAGACAATAAAGCAGTTTCAAGTTCTATCTCTATGCTTTATTTGCTGTTGAAGTAGCCTTTAGCAGAGACTGGCGAAAACAACTTTCATGGAAAGAGGTTGCCAAGCTTGCAAAAAACTACGATTTGCCTGAAATCTCAGCAAACATTTTTTGACCCAATATTGATGATTCTTTCAGGTAATGATCAGTACACCAAAACCACTTGGCTCACCAAATTTCATTCTTCTAGGTTCAACCGTTCGTTTGCAGTAACCGTTTTCATTTTTAGGTTTCATTCTATTTCCTCCTATAGGGATACATGTATTTGGAACTCTAAATCAAACACGGTTTGTGCTAGCTCTATGAAACTTGACACAATAAAGAATTTTCATGTTCTATCTCTATTCTTTGTTTGCTGTTGATGTAGCCCTAAGCCGAGACTGGCGAAAATCACTTTCATGGAAAGGGGTTGCCAAGCTTCCAAAAAACTACGAGTTGCCTGAAATCTCAGCAGACATTTTTTTACCCAATCTTGATGATTCTCTCAGGTAATGATCAGTACACTAAAACCACTTGGCTCACCAAATTTCGTTCTTCTAGGTTCAACCATTTGTTTGCAGTAACCGTTTTGATTTTTAGGTTTCACTCTGTTTTCTCCTATAGGGATACATGAATTTGGAACTCTAAATCAAACACAGTTTGTGCTAGCTCTTTGAAACTTGACACAATAAAGCACTTTCAAGTTCTATCTCTATGCTTTTTTGCTGTTGATGTAGCCGAAAGCAGAGACTGGCGAAAATCACTTTCATGGAAAGGGGTTGCCAAACTTTCAAAAAACTACGAGTTGCCTGAAATCTCAGCAAACATTTTTTCACCCAATCTTGATGATTCTTTCAGGTAATGATCAGTACACCAAAACCACTTGGCTCACCAAATGTCGTTCTTCTAGGTTCCACTGTTCGTTTGAAGTAACCGTTTTCCTTTTTAGGTTTCACTCTGTTTTCTCCTATAGGGATACATGTATTTGGAACTCTAAATCAAACACGGTTTGTGTTAGCTCTTTGAAACTTGACACAATAAAGCAGTTTCAAGTTCTATCTCTATGCTTTGTTTGCTGTTGATGTAGCCCTAAGCAGAGAATGGCGAAAATCAGTTTTCATGGAAAGGGGTTGCCAAGCTTCCTAAAAACTATGAGTTGCCTGAAATCTCAGCAAACATTTTTTCACCCAATCTTGATGATTCTTTCAGGTAATGATCAGTACACCAAAACGACTTGGCTCACCCAATTTCGTTCTTCTAGAT
The DNA here is from genome assembly GCF_052094955.1 of Ictidomys tridecemlineatus. Lineage (NCBI taxonomy): Eukaryota > Metazoa > Chordata > Mammalia > Rodentia > Sciuridae > Ictidomys > Ictidomys tridecemlineatus. The sequence continues at coordinate 36,424 of NW_027521860.1, read as the reverse complement.
TCAACAGTTCGTTTGCAGTAACCGTCTTCATTTTTAGGTTTCACTTTGTTTTTTCCTATAGGGATACATGTATTTGGAACTCTAAATAAAACAGGGTTTGTGCTAGCTCTTTGAAACTTGACACAATAAAGCAGTTTCAAGTTCTATCTCTATGCTTTGTTTGCTGTTGATGTAGCCCTAAGCAGAGACTGGCGAAAATCACTTTCATGGAAAGGGGTTGCCAAGCTTCCAAAAAATTACGAGTTGCCTGAAATCTCAGCAAACATTTTTTCACCCAATCTTCATGATTCTTTCAGGTAATGATCAGTACACCAAAACCACTTGGCTCACCAAATTTCGTTCTTCTCGGTTCAACCGTTCTTTTGCAGTAACCGTTTTCATTTTTAGGTTTCATTCTGTTTCCTCCTATAGGGATACATGTATTTGGAACTCTAAATCAAACACGGTTTGTGCTACCTCTTTGAAACTTGACACAATAAAGCACTTTCAAGTTCTATCTCTATGCTTTGTTTGCTGTTGATGTAGCCCTAAGCAGAGACTGGCGAAAATCACTTTCATGGAAAGGGGTTGCCAAGCTTCCAAAAAACTACGAGTTGCCTGAAATCTCAGCAAACATTTTTTCACCCAATCTTGATGATTCTTTCAGGTAATGATCAGTACACCAAAACCACTTGGCTCACCAAATTTCGTTCTTCTAGGTTCCACCGTTCGTTTGCAGTAACCTTTTTCATTTTTAGGTTTCACTCTGATTTCTCCTATAGGGATACATGTACTTGGAACTCTAAATCAAACAGGGTTTGTGCTTGCTCTTTGAAACTTGACACAATAAAGCAGTTTCAAGTTCTATCTCTATGCTTTGTTTGCTGTTGATGTAGCCCTAAGGAGAGACGGGCAAAAATCACTTTCATGGAAAGGGGTTGCCAAGCTTCCAAAACACTCCGAGTTGCCTGAAATCTCAGCAAACACTTTTTCACCCAATATTGATGATTCTTTCAGGTAATAATCAGTACACCAAAACGACTTGGCTCACCAAATTTCGTTCTTCTAGGTTCAACCGTTTGTTTGCAGTAACCGTTTTCATTTTGAGGTTTCACTCTGTTTTCTCCTATAGGGATACATGAATTTGGAACTCTAAATCAAACACGGTTTGTGCTAGCTCTTTGAAACTTGACTCAATAAAGCAGTTTCAAGTTCTATCTCTATGCTTTGTTTGCTGTTGATGTAGCCCTAAGCAGAGACTGGCGAAAATCACTTTCATTGAAAGGGGTTGCCAAGCTTCCAAAAAACTACGAGTTGCCTGAAATCTCAGCAAACATTTTTTAACCCAATCTTGATGATTCTTTCAGGTAATGATCAGTACACCAAAACCACTTGGCTCAACAAATTTCGTTCTTCTAGGTTCAACCGTTCGTTTGCAGTAACCGTTTTCATTTTTAGGTTTCACTCTGTTTTCTCCTATAGGGATACATGTATTTGGACCTCTAAATTAAACACGGTTTGTGCTAGCTCTTTGAAACTTGACACAATAAAGCAGTTTCAAGTTCTATCTCTATGCTTTGTTTGCTGTTGATGTAGCCCTAAGCAGAGACTGGCGAAAATCACTTGCATGGAAAGGGGTTGCAAAGCTTCCAAAAAACTACGAGTTTTCGGAAATCTCAGCAAACATTTTTTTACCCAATCTTGATGATTCTTTCAGGTAATGATCAGTACACCAAAACGACTTGGCTCACCAAATTTCGTTCTTCTAGGTTCAACCGTTTGTTTGCAGTAACCGTTTTCATTTTGAGGTTTCACTCTGTTTTCTCTTATAGGGATACATGAATTTGGAACTCTAAATCAAACACGGTTTGTGCTAGCTCTTTGAAACTTGACTCAATAAAGCAGTTTCAAGTTCTATCTCTATGCTTTGTTTGCTGTTGATGTAGCCCTAAGCAGAGACTGGCGAAAATCACTTTCATTGAAAGGGGTTGCCAAGCTTCCAAAAAACTACGAGTTGCCTGAAATCTCAGCAAACATTTTTTAACCCAATCTTGATGATTCTTTCAGGTAATGATCAGTACACCAAAACCACTTGGCTCACCAAACTTCGTTCTTCTAGGTTCAACCGTTCGTTTGCAGTAACCGTTTTCATTTTTAGGTTTCACTCTGTTTTCTCCTATAGGGGTACATGTATTTGGAACTCTAAATCAAACACGGTTTGTGCTAGCTCTTTGAAACTTGACAAAATAAAGCAGTTTCAAGTTCTATCTCTATGCTTTGTTTGCTGTTGATGTAGCCCTAAGCAGAGACTTGCGAAAATCACTTTCATGGAAAGGGGTTGCCAAGCTTCCAAAAAACTACGAGTTCAATCAAATCTCAGCAAACATTTTTTCACCCAATCTTGATGATTCTTTCAGGTAATGATCAGTACACCAAAACCACTTGGCTCACCAAATTTCGTTCTTCTAGGTTAAACCGTTCGTTTGCAGTTACCATTTTCATTTTTAGGTTTCACTCTGTTTTCTACTATAGAAATACATGTATTTGAAACTATAAATCAAACACGGTTTGTGCTAGCTCTTTGAAACTTGACACTATAAAGCACTTTCAAGTTCTATCTTTATTCTTTGTTTGCTGTTGATGTATCCCTTGCAGAGATTGGCGAAAAACACTTTCATGGAAAGGGGTTGCCAAACTTCCAAAAAACTACGAGTTGCCTGAAATCTAAGCAAACATTTTTTCACCCAAACTTGATGATTCTTTCAGGTAATGATCAGTACACCAAAACCACTTGGCTCACCAAAATTCGTTCCTCTAGGTTCAACCATTCATTTGCAGTAACCGTTTTCACTTTTAGGTTTCAATCTGTTATCTCCTATAGGGATACATGTATTTGGAACTCTAAATAAAACACGGTTTGTGCTAGCTCTTTGAAACTTGACACAATAAAGGACTTTCAAGTTCTATCTCTATGCTTTGTTTGCTGTTGATGTAGCCCTAAGCAGAGACTGGCGAAAATCACTTTCATGGAAAGGGGTTGCCAAGCTTCCAAAAAACTACGAGTTGCCTGAAATCTCAGTAAACATTTTTTTTACCCAATCTTGTTGATTCTTTCAGGTAATGATCAGTACACAAAAACCACTTCGCTCACAAAATTTCTTTCTTCTAGGTTAAACCGTTCGTTTGCAGTAACCATTTTCATTTTTAGGTTTCACTCTGTTTTCTCCTATAGAAATACATGTATTTGGAACTCTAAATCAAACACGGTGTGTGCTAGCTCTTTGAAACTTGACACAATAAAGCAGTTTCAAGTTCTATCTCTTTGCTTTGTTTGATGTTGATGTAGCCCTAAGCAGAGAGTGGCGAAAATCACTTTCATGGAAAGGTGTTGGCAAGCTTCCTATAAACTACGAGTTGACTGAAATCTCAGCAAACATTTTTTCACCCAATCTTGATGATTCTTTCAGGTAATGATCAGTACACCAAAACCACTTGGCTCACCAAATTTCGTTCTTCTAGGTTCAATCGTTCGTTTGCAGTAACCGTTTTCATTTTCAGGTTTCACTCTGTTTTCTTCTATAGGGATACATGTATTTGGAACTCTACATCAAAAACGGTTTGTGCTAGCTCTTTGAAACTTGACACAATAAAGCAGTTTCAAGTTCTATCTCTATGCTTTGTTTGCTGTTGATGTAGCCCTAAGGAGAGACTGGCGAAAATCACTTGCATGGAAAGGGGTTGCCAAGCTTCCAAAAAACGACGAGTTGCCTGAAATCTCAGCAAACATTTTTTCACCCAATCTTGATGATTCTTTCAGGTAATGATCAGTACACCAAAACCACGTGGCTCACCAAATTTTGTTCTTCTAGGTTCAACCGTTCGTTTTTAGTAACCGTTTTCATTTTTAGGTTTCACTCTGTTTTCTCCTATAGGGATACATGTATTTGGAACTCTAAATCAAACACGGTTTGTGCTAGCTCTTTGAAACCTGACACAATAAAGCAGTTTCAAGTTCTATCTCTATGATTTGTTTGCTGTTGATGTAGCAATAAGCAGAGACTGGCGAAAATTACTTTCATGGAAAGGGGTTGCCAAGCTTCCAAAAAACTGTGAGTTGCCTGAAATCTCAGCAAACATTTTTTCACCCAATCTTGATGATTCTTTCAGGTAATGATCAGTACACCAAAACCACTAGGCTCACCAAATTTCGTTCTTCTAGGTTCAACCGTTCGTTTGCAGTAACCGTTTTCATTTTTAGGTTTCACTCTGTTTTCTCCTATAGAAATACATGTATTTGGAACTCTAAATCAAACATGGTGTGTGCTAGCTCTTTGAAACTTGACACAATAAAGCAGTTTCTAGTTCTATCTCTATGTTTGTTTGATGTTGATGTAGCCCTAAGCAGAGACTGGTGAAAATCACTTTCATGGAAAGGTGTTGCCAAGCTTCCTAAAAACTACGAGTTGCCTGAAATCTCAGCAAACATTTTTTCACCCAATCTTGATGATTCTTTCAGGTAATGATTGGTACACCAAAACCACTTGGCTCACCAAATTTCGTTCTTCTAGGTTCAACCGTTCGTTTGCAGTAACCGTTTTCATTTTTAGATTTCACTCTGTTTTCTCCTATAGGGATACATGTATTTGGAACTCTAAATCAAACACGGTTTGTGCTAGCTCTTTGAAACTTGACACAATAAAGCACTTTCAAGTTCTATCTCTATTCTTTGTTTGCTGTTGATGTAGCCCTAAGCAGAGACTGGCGAAAATCACTTTCATGGAAAGGGGTTACCAAGCTTCCAAAAAAATTCGAGTTGCCAGCAATCTCAATAAACATTTTTTCACCCAATCTTGATGATTCTTTCAGGTAATGATCAGTACACCAAAACCACTTGGCTCACCAAATTTCGTTCTTCTAGGTTAAACCGTTCGTTTGCAGTAACCGTTTTCATTTTTAGGTTTCACTCTGTTTTCTCCTATAGGGATACATGTATTTGGAACTCTAAATCAAACACGGTTTGTGCTAGCTCTTTGAAACTTGACACAATAAAGCAGTTTCAAGTTCTATCTCTATGCTTTGTTTGCTGTTGTTGTAGCCCTAAGCAGAGACTGGCGAAAATCACTTTAATAAAAAGGGGTTGCCAAGCTTCCAAAAAACTACGAGTTGCCTGAAATTTCAGCAAACATTTTTTCACCCAATCTTGATGATTCTTACAGGTAATTATCAGTACACCAAAACCACTTGGCTCACCAAATTTCTTTCTTCTAGGTTAAACCGTTCGTTTGCAGTAACCATTTTCATTTTTAGGTTTCACTCTGTTTTCTCCTATAGGGATACATCTATTTGGAACTCTAAATCAAACACGGTTTGTGCCAGCTCTTTGAAACTTGACACAATGAAGCACTTTCAAGTTCTATCTCTATGCTTTGTTTGCTGTTGATGTAGCCCTAAGCAGAGACTGGCGAAAATCACTTACATGGAAAGGGGTTGCCAGGCTTCCAAACAACTACGAGTTGCCTGAAATCTCAGCAAACATTTTTTCACCCAATCTTGATGATTCTTTCAGGTAATGATCAGTACACCAAAACCACTTGGCTCATCAAATTTCGTTCTTCTAGGTTCAACCGTTCGTTTGCAGTAACCGTTTTCATTTTTAGGTTTCACTCTGTTTCCTCCTATAGGGATACATGTATTTGGAACTCTAAATCAAACACGGTTTGTGCTAGCTCTTTGAAACTTGACACAATAAAGCAGTTTCAAGTTCTATCTCTATGCTTTGTTTGCTGTTGATGTAGCCCTAAGCAGAAACTGGCGAAAATCACTTTAATGGAAAGGGGTTGCCAAGCTTCCAAAAAACTACGAGTTGCCTGAAATCTCAGCAAACATTTTTTCACCCAATCTTGATGATTCTTTCAGTTAATAATTACTACACCAAAACCACTTGGCTCATCAAATTTCGTTCTTCTAGGTTCAACCGTTCGTTTGCAGTAACCGTTTTCATTTTTAGGTTTCACTCTGTTTTCTCCTATAGGGATACATGTATTTGGACCTCTAAATTAAACACGGTTTGTGCTAGCTCTTTGAAACTTGACACAATAAAGCAGTTTCAAGTTCTATCTCTATGCTTTGTTTGCTGTTGATGTAGCCCTAAGCAGAGACTGGCGAAAATCACTTTCCTGGAAAGGGGTTGCGAAGCTTCCAAAAAACTACGAGTTGCCTGAAATCTCAGCAAATATTTTTTCACCCAATCTTGATGATTCTTTCAGGTAATGATCAGTACACCAAAACCACGTGGCTGACCAAATTTCGTTCTTCTCGGTTAAATCGTTCGTTTGCAGTAACCGTTTTCATTTTTAGGTTTCACTCTATTTTCTCCTATAGGGATACAAGTATTTGGAACTCTAAATCAAACACGGTTTATGCCAACTCTTTGAAAATTGACACAATAAAGCAGTTTCAACTTCTATCTCTATGCTTTGTTTGCTGTTGATGTAGCCCTAAGCAGAGACTGGCGAAAATCACTTTCATGGAAAGGGGTTGCGAAGCTTCCAAAAAACTACAAGTTGCCTGAAATCTCAGCAAATATTTTTTCACCCAATCTTGATGATTCTTTCAGGTAATGATCAGTACACGCAAACCACGTGGCTCACCAAATTTCGTTTTTCTAGGTTAAACCGTTCGTTTGCAGTAACCGTTTTCATTTTTAGGTTTCACTCTGTTTTCTCCTATAGGGATACATGTATTTGGAACTCTAAATCAAACACGGTTTATGCCAACTCTTTGAAAATTGACACAATAAAGCAGTTTCAAGTTCTATCTCTATGGTTTGTTTGCTGTTGATGTAGCCCTAAGCAGAGACTGACGAAAATCACTTCCATAGAAAGGGGTTGCCAAGTTTCCAAAAAACTACGAGTTGCCTGAAATCTCAGCAAACATTTTTTCACCCAATCTTGAAGATTCTTTCAGGTACTCATTACTAAACCAAAACCACTTGGCTCACCAAATTTCGTTCTTCTAGGTTCAACCGTTCGATTGCAGTAACCGTTTTCATTTTTAGGTTTCACTCTGTTTTCTCCTATAGGGATACATGTATTTGGAACTCTAAATCAAACACGGTTTGTGCTAGCTCTTTGAAACTTGACACAATAAAGCACTTTCAAGTTCTAACTCTATGCTTTGTTTGCTATTGATGTAGCCCTAAGCAGAGACTGGCGAAAATCACTTTCATGGAAAGGGGTTGCCAAGCTTCCAAAAAACTACGATTTGCCTGAAATCTCAGCAAACATTTTTTCACCCAATCTTGATGATTCTTTCAGGTAATATCAGTACACCAAAACCACTTGGCTCACCAAATTTCGTTCTTCTAGGTTCAACCGTTCGATTGCAGTAACCGTTTTCATTTTTAGGTTTCACTCTGTTTTCTCCTATAGGGATACATGTATTTGGAACTCTAAATTAAACACGGTTTGTGCTAGCTCTTTGAAACTTGACACAATAAAGCAGTTTCAAGTTCTATCCCTATGGTTTGTTTGCTGTTGATGGAGCCATAAGCAGAGACTGGCGAAAACCACTTTAATCGAAAGGGGTTGGCAAGCTTCCAAAAAACTACGAGTTGCCTGAAATCTCAGCAAACATTTTTTCACCCAATCTTGATGATTCTTCAGGTAATGATTACTACACCAAAACCACTTGGCTCACCAAATTTCGTTCTTCTAGGTTCAACCGTTCGTTTGCAGTAACCGTTTTCAATTTTAGGTTTCACTCTGTTTTCTCCTATAGGGATACATGTATTTGGAACTCTAAATAAACACGGTTTGTGCTAGCTCTTTGAAACTTGACACAATAAAGCAGGTTCAAGTTCTATATCTATGCTTTGTTTGCTGTTGATGTAACCCTAAGCACAGACTGGCGAAAATCACTTTCATGGAAAGGGGTTGCCAAGCTTCCAAAAAACTACGAGTTGCCTGAAATCTCAGCAAACATTTTTTCACCAAATCTTGATGATTCTTTCAGGTAATGATCAGTACGCCAAAACCACTTGGCTCACCAAATTTCGTTCTTCTAGGTTGAATCGTTCGTTTGCAGTAACCGTTTTCATTTTTAGGTTTCATTCTGTTTTCTCTTATAGAGATACATGTATTTGGAACTCTAAATCAAACACGGTTTGTGCTAGCTCTTTGAAACTTGACACAATAAAGAAGTTTCATGTTCTATCTCTATTCTTTGTTTGCTGTTGATGTAGCCCTACGCAGAGACTGGGAAAATCACTTTCATAAAAAGGGGTTGCCAAGCCTCCAAAAAACTACGAGTTGCCTGAAATCTCAGCAAACATTTTTTCACCCAATCTTGATGATTCTTTCAGGTAATGATCAGTACACCAAAACCACTTGGCTCACCAAATTTCGTTCTTCTAGATTAAACCGTTTGTTTGCAGTAACCATTTTCATTTTAGGTTTCACTCTGTTTTCTCCTATAGGGATACATGTATTTGGAACTCTAAATCAAACACGGTTTGTGCTAGCTCTTTGAAACTTGACACAATAAAGCAGTTTCAAGTTCTATCTCTATGCTTTGTTTGCTGTTGTTGTAGCCCTAAGCAGAGACTGGCGAAAATCACTTTTATGGAAAGGGGTGGCCAAGCTTCCAAAAAACTACGAGTTGCCTGAAATCTCAGCAAACATTTTTTCACCCAATCTTGATGATTCTTTCAGGTAATGATCAGTACACCAAAACCACTTGGCTCACCAAATTTCGTTATTTAGGTTAAACCGTTCGTTTGCAGTAACCGTTTTCATTTTTAGGTTTCACTCTGTTTTCTCCTATAAGGATACATGTATTTGAAACTCTAAATCAAACACGGTTTGTGCTAGCTCTTTGAAACTTGACATAATAAAGCAGTTTCAAGTTCTATCTCTATGCTTTGTTTGCTGTTGATGTAGCCCTAAGCAGAAACTGGCGAAAATCACTTTCATGGAAAGGGGTTGCCAAGCTTCCAAAAACTACGAGTTGCCTGAAATCTCAGCAAACATTTTTTCACCCAATCTTGATGATTCTTTCAGGTAATGATCAGTACACCAAAACCACTTGGCTCACCAAATTTCGTTCTTCTAGGTTTTACCGGTCGTTTGCAGTAACCGTTTTCATTTTTAGGTTTCACTCTGTTTTCTCCTATAAAGATACATGTATTTGGAACTCTAAATCAAACACGGTTTGTGCTAGCTCTTTGAAACTTGACACAATAAAGCAGTTTCAAGTTCTATCTCTATGCTTTGTTTGCTGTTGATGTATCCCTTGCAGAGACTGGCGAAAATCACTTTCATGGAAAGGGGTTGCCAAGCTTCCAAAAAACTACGAGTTGCCTGAAATTTCAGCAAACATTTTTTCACCCAATCTTGATGATTCTTTCAGGTAATGATCAGTACACCAAAACCACTTGACTCATCAAATTTCGTTCTTCTAAGTTCAACCGTTCGTTTGCAGTAACCGTTTTCATTTTTAGGTTTCACTCTGTTTTCTCCTATAGGGATACATGTATTTGAAACTCTAAATCAAACACGGTTTGTGCTAGCTCTTTGAAACTTGACACAATCAATCTGTTTCAAGTTCTATCTCTATGCTTTGTTTGCTGTTGATGTAGCCCTAAGCAAAGACTGGCGAAAATCACTTTTATAGAAAGCGGTTGCCAAGCTTCCAAAAAACTATGAGTTTCCTGAAATCTCAGCAAACATTTTTTCACCCAATCTTGATGATTCTTTCAGGTAATGATCAGTACACCAAAACCACTTGGCTCACCAAATTTCGTTATTTAGGTTAAACCGTTCGTTTGCAGTAACCGTTTTCATTTTTAGGTTTCACTCTGTTTTCTCCTATAGGGATACATGTATTTGGAACTCTAAATCAAACACGGTTTCTGCTAGCTCTTTGAAACTTGACACAATAAAGCTGTTTCAAGTTCTATCTCTATGCTTTGTTTGCTGTTGATGTATCCCTAAGCAGAGACTGGCGAAAATCACTTTCATAGAAAGGGGTTGCCAAGCTTCCAAAAAACTACGAGTGTCCTGAAATCTCAGCAAACATTTTTTCACCCAATCTTGATGATTCTTTCAGGTAATGATCAGTACACCAAAACCACTTTGCTCACCAAATTTCGTTCTTCTAGGTTCAACCGTTTGTTTGCAGTAACCGTTTTCATTTTGAGGTTTCACTCCGTTTTCTCTATACGAATACATGAATTTGGAACTCTAAATCAAACACGGTTTGTGCTAGCTCTTTGAAACTTGACACAATAAAGCACTTTCAAGTTCTATCTCTATGCTTTGTTTGCTGTTGATGTAGCCCTAAGCAGAGACTGGCGAAAATCACTTTCATGGAAAGGGGTTGCCAAGCTTCCAAAAAACTACGAGTTGCCTGAAATCTCAGCAACCTTTTTTTCACCCAATCTTGATGATTCTTTCAGGTAATGATTACTACACCAAAACGACTTGGCTCACCAAATGTCGTTCTTCTAGGTTCAACCGTTCGTTTTCAGTAACCGTTTTCATTTTTAGGTTTCACTCTGTTTTCTCCTATAGGGATACATTTTTTTGGAATTCTAAATCAAACCCGGTTTGTGCTAGCTCTTTGAAATTTGACAAAATAAAGCAGTTTCAAGTTCTATCTCTATGCTTTGTTTGCTGTTGATGTAGCCCTAAGCAGAGACTGGCGAACATCACTTTCATGGAAAGGGGTTGCCAAGCTTCCAAAAAACTACGAGTTGAATCAAATCTCAGCAAACATTTTTTCACCCAATCTTGATGATTCTTTCAGGTAATGATCAGTACACCAAAACCACTTGGCTCACCAAATTTCGTTCTTCTAGGTTCAACCGTTCGTTTGCAGTAACCGTTTTCATTTTTAGGTTTCACTCTGTTTTCTCCTATAGGGATACATGTATTTGAAACTCTAAATCAAACACGGTTTCTGCTAGCTCTTTGAAACTTGACACAATAAAGCTGTTTCAAGTTCTATCTCTATGCTTTGTTTGCTGTTGATGTAGCCCTAAGCAGAAACTGGCGAAAATCACTTTCATGGAAAGGGGTTGCCAATCTTCCAAAAAACTACGAGTTGCCTGAAATCTCAGCAAACATTTTTTCACCCAATCTTGATGATTCTTTCAGGTAATGATCAGTACACCAAAACCACGTGGCTCACCAAATTTTGTTCTTCTAGGTTCAATCGTTCGTTTTTAGTAACCGTTTTCATTTTTAGGTTTCACTCTGTTTTCTCCTATAGGGATACATGTATTTGGAACTCTAAATCAAACACGGTTTGTGCTAGCTCTTTGAAACCTGACACAATAAAGCAGTTTCAAGTTCTATCTCTATGATTTGTTTGCTGTTGATGTAGCAATAAGCAGAGACTGGCGAGAATCACTTTCATGGAAAGGGGTTGCCAAGCTTCCAAAAAACTGTGAGTTGCCTGAAATCTCAGCAAGAAATCTCAGCAAACATGTTTTCACCCAATCTTGATGATTCTTTCAGGTAATGATCAGTACACCAAAACCACTTGGCTCACCAAATTTCGTTCTTCTAGGTTCAACCGTTCGTTTGCAGTAACCGTTTTCATTTTTAGGTTTCACTCTGTTTTCTCCTATAGGGATACATCTATTTGGAACTCTAAATCAAACACGGTTTGTGCCAGATCTTTGAAACTTGACACAATGAAGCACTTTCAAGTTCTATCTCTATGCTTTGTTTGCTGTTGATGTAGCCCTAAGCAGAGACTGGCGAAAATCACTTACATGGAAAGGGGTTGCCAGGCTTCCAAACAACTACGAGTTGCCTGAAATCTCAGCAAACATTTTTTCACCCAATCTTGATGATTCTTTCAGGTAATGATCAGTACACCAAAACCACTTGGCTCATCAAATTTCGTTCTTCTAGGTTCAACCGTTCGTTTGCAGTAACCGTTTTCATTTTTAGGTTTCACTCTGTTTCCTCCTATAGGGATACATGTATTTGGAACTCTAAATCAAACACGGTTTGTGCTAGCTCTTTGAAACTTGACACAATAAAGCAGTTTCAAGTTCTATCTCTATGCTTTGTTTGCTGTTGATGTAGCCCTAAGCAGAAACTGGCGAAAATCACTTTAATGGAAAGGGGTTGCCAAGCTTCCAAAAAACTACGAGTTGCCTGAAATCTCAGCAAACATTTTTTCACCCAATCTTGATGATTCTTTCAGGTAATAATTACTACACCAAAACCACTTGGCTCATCAAATTTCGTTCTTCTAGGTTCAACCGTTCGTTTGCAGTAACCGTTTTCATTTTTAGGTTTCACTCTGTTTTCTCTATAGGGATACATGTATTTGGACCTCTAAATTAAACACGGTTTGTGCTAGCTCTTTGAAACTTGACACAATAAAGCAGTTTCAGTTCTATCTCTATGCTTTGTTTGCTGTTGATGTAGCCCTAAGCAGAGACTGGCGAAAATCACTTTCCTGGAAAGGGGTTGCGAAGCTTCCAAAAACTACGAGTTACCTGAAATCTCAGCAAATATTTTTTCACCCAATCTTGATGATTCTTTCAGGTAATGATCAGTAACACCAAAACCACGTGGCTGACCAAATTTCGTTCTTCTAGGTTAAATCGTTCGTTTGCAGTAACCGTTTTCATTTTTAGGTTTCACTCTATTTTCTCCTATAGGGATACATGTATTTGGAACTCTAAATCAAACACGGTTTATGCCAACTCTTTGAAAATTGACACAATAAAGCAGTTTCAAGTTCTATCTCTATGCTTTGTTTGCTGTTGATGTAGCCCTAAGCAGAGACTGGCGAAAATCACTTTCATGGAAAGGGGTTGCGAAGCTTCCAAAAAACTACAAGTTGCCTGAAATCTCAGCAAATATTTTTCACCCAATCTTGATGATTCTTTCAGGTAATGATCAGTACACGCAAACCACGTGGCTCACCAAATTTCGTTTTTCTAGGTTAAACCGTTCGTTTGCAGTAACCGTTTTCATTTTTAGGTTTCACTCTGTTTTCTCCTATAGGGATACATGTATTTGGAACTCTCAATCAAACACGTTTATGCCAACTCTTTGAAAATTGACACAATAAAGCAGTTTCAAGTTCTATCTCTATGGTTTGTTTGCTGTTGATGTAGCCCTAAGCAGAGACTGACGAAAATCACTTCCATAGAAAGGGGTTGCCAAGTTCCAAAAAACTACGAGTTGCCTGAAATCTCAGCAAACATTTTTTCACCCAATCTTGAAGATTCTTTCTGGTAATCATTACTAAACCAAAACCACTTGGCTCACCAAATTTCGTTCTTCTAGGTTCAACGTTCGTTTGCAGTAACCGTTTTCATTTTTAGGTTTCACTCTGTTTTCTCCTATAGGGATACATGTATTTGGAACTCTAAATCAAACACGGTTTGTGCTAGCTCTTTGAAACTTGACACAATAAAGCACTTTCAAGTTCTAACTCTATGCTTTGTTTGCTATTGATGTAGCCCTAAGCAGAGACTGGCGAAAATCACTTTCATGAAAAGGGGTTGCCAAGCTTCCAAAAAACTACGATTTGCCTGAAATCTCAGCAAACATTTTTTCACCCAATCTTGATGATTCTTTCAGGTAATATCAGTACACCAAAACCACTTGGCTCACCAAATTTCGTTCCTCTAGGGTTCAACTGTTCATTTGCAATAACCGTTTTCATTTTAGGTTTCACTCTGTTTCTCCTATAGGGATACATGTATTTGGAACTCTAAATTAAACACGGTTGTGCTAGCTCTTTGAAACTTGACACAATAAAGCAGTTTCAAGTTCTTCCCTATGGTTTGTTTGCTGTTGATGGAGCCATAAGCCAGAGACTGGCGAAAACCACTTTAATCGAAAGGGGTTGGCAAGCTTCCAAAAAACTACGAGTTGCCTGAAATCTCAGCAAACATTTTTTCACCCAATCTTGATGATTCTTCAGGTAATGATTACTACACCAAAACCACTTGGCTCACCAAATTTCGTTCTTCTAGTTCAACCGTTCGTTTGCAGTAACCGTTTTCAATTTTAGGTTTCACTCTGTTTTCTCCTATAGGGATACATGTATTTGGAACTCTAAATAAACACGGTTTGTGCTAGCTCTTTGAAACTTGACACAATAAAAGCAGGTTCAAGTCTATATCTATGCTTTGTTTGCTGTTGATGTAGCCCTAAGCACAGACTGGCGAAAATCACTTTCATGGAAAGGGGTTGCCAAGCTTCCAAAAAACTACGAGTTGCCTGAAATCTCAGCAAACATTTTTTCACCAAATCTTGATGATTCTTTCAGGTAATGATCAGTACGACAAAACCACTTGGCTCACCAAATTTCGTTCTTCTAGGTTGAATCGTTCGTTTGCAGTAACCGTTTTCATTTTTAGGTTTCATTCTGTTTTCTCTTATAGAGATACATGTATTTGGAACTCTAAATCAAACACGGTTTGTGCTAGCTCTTTGAAACTTGACACAATAAAGAAGTTTCATGTTCTATCTCTATTCTTGTTTGCTGTTGATGTAGCCCTAAGCAGAGACTGGGGAAAATCACTTTCATAAAAAGGGGTTGCCAAGCCTCCAAAAATCTACGAGTTGCCTGAAATCTCAGCAAACATTTTTTCACCCAATCTTGATGATTCTTTCAGGTAATGATCAGTACACCAAAACCACTTGGTTCACCAAATTTCGTTCTTCTAGGTTAAACCGTTTGTTTGCAGTAACCATTTTCATTTTAGGTTCACTCTGTTTTCTCCTATAGGGATACATGTATTTGGAACTCTAAATCAAACACGGTTTGTGCTAGCTCTTTGAAACTTGACACAATAAAGCAGTTTCAAGTTCTATCTCTATGCTTTGTTTGCTGTTGTTGTAGCCCTAAGCAGAGACTGGCGAAAATCACTTTTATGGAAAGGGGTGGCCAAGCTTCCAAAAAACTACGAGTTGCCTGAAATCTCAGCAAACATTTTTTCCACCCAATCTTGATGATTCTTTCAGGTAATGATCAGTACACCAAAACCACTTGGCTCACCAAATTTCGTTATTTAGGTTAAACCGTTCGTTTGCAGTAACCGTTTTCATTTTTAGGTTTCACTCTGTTTTCTCCTATAAGGATACATGTATTTGAAACTCTAAAAACGGTTTTGTGCTAGCTCTTTGAAACTTGACATAATAAAAGCAGTTTTAAGTTCTATCTCTATGCTTTGTTTGCTGTTGATGTAGCCCTAAGCAGAAAACTGGCGAAAATCACTTTCATGGAAAGGGGTTGCCAAGCTTCCAAAAAAACTACGAGTTGCCTGAAATCTCAGCAAACATTTTTTCACCCAATCTTGATGATTCTTTCAGGTAATGATTACTACACCAAAAACGACTTGGCTCACCAAATGTCGTTCTTCTAGGTTCAACCGTTCGTTTGCAGTAACCGTTTTCATTTTTAGGTTTCACTCTGTTTTCTCCTATACGGATACATTTTTTTGGAATTCTAATTCAAACCCGGTTTGTGCTAGCTCTTTGAAACTTGATAAATAAAGCAGTTTCAAGTTCTATCTCTATGCTTTGTTTGCTGTTGATGTAGCCCTAAGCAGAGACTGGCGAACATCACTTTCATGGAAAGGGTTGCCAAGCTTCCAAAAAACTACGAGTTGAATCAAATCTCAGCAAACATTTTTTCACCCAATCTGATGATTCTTTCAGGTAATGATCAGTACACCAAACCACTTGGCTCACCAAAATTTCGTTCTTCTAGGTTCAACCGTTCGTTTGCAGTAACCGTTTTCATTTTTAGGTTTCACTCTGTTTTCTCCTAAAGGGATACATGTATTTTAAACTCTAAATCAAACCCGGTTGTGCTAGCTCTTGAAACTTGACAAAATAAAGCAGTTTCAAGTTCTATCTCTATGCTTTGTTTGCTGTTGATGTAGCCCTAAGCAGAGACTGGCGAAAATCAATTTCATGGAAAGGGGTTGCCAAGCTTCCAAAAAACTCTGAGTTGCCTGAAATCTCAGCAAACATTTTTTCACCCAATCTTGATGATTCTTTCAGGTAATGATCAGTACGCCAAAACCACTTGGCTCACCAAATTTCGTTCTTCTAGTTTGAACCGTTCTTTTGCAGTAACCGTTTTAATTTTTAGGTTTCACTCTGTTTTCTCCTATAGGGATACATGTATTTGGAACTCTAAATCAAACACGGTTTGTGCTAGCTCTTTGAAACATGACACAATAAATATCTTTCAAGTTCTATCTCTATTCTTTGTTTGCTGTTGATGTAGCCCTAAGAAGAGACTGGCGAAAATCACTTTCATGGAAAGGGGTTGTCAAGCTTCCAAAAAACTACGAGTTGCCTGAAATTTCAGCAAACATTTTTTCACCCAATCTTGATGATTCTTTCAGGTAATGATCAGTACACAAAAACCACTTGGCTCACCAAATTTCGTTTTTGTAGGTTCAACCGTTCGTTTGCAGTAACCGTTTTCATTTTTAGGTTTCACTCTGTTTTCTCCTATAGGGATACATGTATTTGGAACTCTGAATCAAACACGGTTTGTGCTAGCTCTTTGAAACTTGACACAATTAAGCAGTTTCAAGTTCTATCTCTATGCTTTGTTTGCTTTGATGTAGCCTTAAGCAGAGACTGGCGAAAATCACTTTCATGGAAAGGGGATGCCAAGCTTTCAGAAAACTACGAGTTGCCTGAAATCTCAGCAAACATTTTTTCACCCAATCTTGATGATTCTTTCAGGTAATGATCAGTACACCAAAACCACTTGGCTCACCAAATTTCGTTCTTCTAGGTTTAACCGTTCGTTTGCAGTAACCGTTTTCAATTTTAGGTTTCACTCTGTTTTCTCCTATAGGGATACATGTATTTGGAACTCTAAATCAAACACGGTTTGTGCTAGCTCTTTGAAACTTGACACAATAAAGCAGTTTCAAGTTCTATCTCTAGGCTTTGTTTACTGTTGATGTAGCCCTAAGCAGAGACTGGCAAAAATAACTTTCATGGAAAGGGGTTGCCAAGCTTCCAAAAAACTACGAGTTGCCTGAAATCTCAGCAAACATTTTTTCACCCAATCTTGATGATTATTTCCGGTAAGGATCAGTACACCAAAACCACTTGGCTCACCAAATTTCGTTCTTCTAGGTTCAACCGTTCGTGTGCAGTAACCGTTTTCATTTTTAGGTTTCACTCTGTTTTCTCCTATAGGGATACATATATTTGGAACTCTAAATCAAACACGGTTTGTGCTAGCTCTTTGAAACTTGACACAAAAAAGCAGTTTCAAGTTCTATCTCTATGCTTTGTTTGCTGTTGATGTAGCCCTAAGCAGAGACTGGCGAAATCACTTTCATGGAAAGGGGTTGCCAAGCTTCCAGAAAAATACGAGTTGCCTGAAATCTCAGCAAACATTTTTTCACCCAATCGTGATGATTCTTTTAGGTAATCATCAGTACACCAAAACCACTTGGGTCACCAAATTTCGTTCTTCTAGGTTCAACCGTTCGTGTGCAGTAACCGTTTTCATTTTTAGGTTTCACTCTGTTTTCTCCTATAGGGATACATATATTTGGAACTCTAAATCAAACACGGTTTGTGCTAGCTCTTTGAAACTTGACACAAAAAAGCAGTTTCAAGTTCTATCTCTATGATTTGTTTGCTGTTGATTTAGCCCTAAGTAGAGACTGGCGAAAATCACTTTCATGGAAAGGGGTTGCCAAGCTTCCTAAAAACAACGAGTTGCCTGAAATCTTAGCAAACATTTTTTCACCCAATCTTGATGATTCTTTCAGGTAATGATCAGTACATCAAAACCACTTGGCTCACCAAATTTCTTTCTTCTAGTTTCAACCGTTCTTTTGCAGTAACCGTTTTCATTTTTAGGTTTCACTCTGTTTTCTCCTATAGGGATACATGTATTTGGAACTCTAAATCAAACACGGTTTGTGCTAGCTCTTTGAAACTTGACACAATAAAGATCTTTCAAGTTCTATCTCTATTCTTTGTTTGCTGTTGATGTAGCCCTAAGCAGAGACTGGCGAAAATCACTATCATGGAAAGGGGTTGCCAAGCTTCCAAAAAACTACGAGTTGCCTGAAATCTAAGCAAATATTTTTTCACCCAATCTTGATGATTCTTTCAGGTAATGATCAGTACACCAAAACCACTTGGCTCACCAAATTTCGTTTTTGTAGGTTCAACCGTTCGTTTGCAGTAACCGTTTTCATTTTTAGGTTTCACTCTGTTTTCTCCTATAGGCATACATGTATTTGGAACTCTGAATCAAACACGGTTTGTGCTAGCTCTTTGAAACTTGACACAATAAACCACTTTCAAGTTCTATCTCTATGCTTTGTTTGCTGTTGATGTAGCCCTAAGCAGAGACTGGCGAAAATCACTTTCATGGAAAGGGGTTGCCAAGCTTCCTAAAAACTACGAGTTGCCTGAAATCTCAGCAAACATTTTTTCACCCAATCTTGATGATTCTTTCAGGTAATGATCAGTACACCAAAACCACTTGGCTCACCAAATTTCGTTCTTCTAGGTTCAACCGTTTGTTTGCAGTAACCGTTTTCATTTTGAGATACAATCTGTTTTCTCTAAAGGGATACATGAATTTGGAACTCTAAGTCAAACACGGTTTTTGCTAGCTCTTTGAAACTTGACACAATAAAGCACTTTCAAGTTCTATCTCTATGCTTTGTTTGCTGTTGTTGTAGCCCTAAGCAGAGACTGGCGAAAATCACTTTCATGGAAAGGGGTTGCCAAGCTTCCAAAAACTACGAGTTGCCTGAAATCTCAGCAAACATTTTTTCACCCAATCTTGATGATTCTTTCAGGTAATGATCAGTACACCAAAACCACTTGGCTCACCAAATTTCGTTCTTCTAGGTTCAACCGTTCGTTTGCAGTAACCATTTTCAATTTTAGGTTTCACTCTGTTTTCTCCTATAGGGATACATGTATTTGACACTCTAAGTAAAACACGGTTTGTGCTAGCTCTTTGAAACTTGAAACAATAAAGCTGTTTCAAGTTCTCTCTCTATGGTTCATTTGCTGTTGATGTAGCCCTAAGGAGAGACTGGCGAAAATCACTTTCATGGAAAGGGGTTGCCAAGCTTCCAGAAAACTACGAGTTTCCTGAAATCTCAGCAAACATTTTTTCACCCAATCGTGATGATTCTATTAGGTAATGATCAGTACACCAAAACCACTTGGCTCACCAAATTTTGTTCTTCTCGGTTCAACCGTTCATTTGCAGTAACCGTTTTCATTTTGAGGTACAATCTGTTTTCTCTAAAGGGATACATGAATTTGGAACTCTAAATCAAACACAGTTTTTGCTAGCTCTTTGAAACTTGACACAATAAAGCACTTTAAAGTTCTATCTCTATGCTTTGTTTGCTGTTGTTGTAGCCCTAAGCAGAGACTGGCGAAAATCACTTTCATGGAAAGGGGATGCCAAGCTTCCAAAAAACTACGAGTTGCCTGAAATCTCAGCAAACATTTTTTCACCCAATCTTGATGAATCTTTCAGGTAATGATCAGTACACCAAATCCACTTGGCTCACCAAATTTCGTTTTTGTAGGTTCAACCGTTCGTTTGCAGTAACCGTTTTCATTTTTAGGTTTCACTCTGTTTTCTCCTATAGGGATACATGTATTTGGAAATCTAAATCAAACACGGTTTTTGCTAGCTCTTTGAAACTTGACACAATAAAGCAGTTTAAAATTCTGTCTCTATGCTTTGTTTGCTGTTGATGTAGCCCTAAGCAGAGACTGGCGAAAATCACTTTCATGGAAAGGGGTTGCCAAGCTTCCAAAAAACTACGAGTTGCCTGAAATCTCAGCAAACATTTTTTCACCCAATCTTGATGATTCTTTCAGGTAATGATCAGTACACCAAAACCACTTGGCTCACCAAATTTCGTTCTTCTAGGTTCAACCGTTTGTTTGCAGTAACCGTTTTCATTTTGAGGTACAATCTGTTTTCTCTAAAGGGATACATGAATTTGGAACTCTAAATCAAACACGGTTTGTGCTAGCTCTTTGAAACTTGACACAATAAGGCACTTTCAAGTTCTATCTCTATGCTTTGTTTGAAGTTGATGTAGCCATAAGCAGAGACTGGCGAAAACAACGTTCATGGAAAGGGGTTGCCAAGCTTCCAAAAAACTACGAGTTGCCTGAAATCTCAGCAAACATTTTTTCACCCAATCTTGATGATTCTTTCAGGTAATGATCAGTACACCAAAACCACTTGGCTCACCAAATTTCGTTCTTCGAGGTTCAACCGTTTGTTTGCAGTAAACGTTTTCATTTTTAGGTTTCATTCTGTTTTCTCCTATAGGGATACATGTATTTGGAACTCTAAATCAAACACGGTTGTTGCTAGCTCTTTGAAACTTGACACAATAAAGAAGTTTTAAGTTCTATCTCTATGCTTTTTTTGCTGTTGATGTAGCCCTAAGCAGAGACTGGCGAAAACAACTTTCATGGAAAAGGGTTGCCAAGCTTCCAAAAAACTACGAGTTGACCGAAATCTCAGCAAACATTTTTTCACCAATTCTTGATGATTCTTTCAGGTAATGATCAGTACACCAAAGCCACTTGGCTCACCAAATTTCGTTCTTCTAGGTTCAACTGTTCGTTTGCAGTAACCGTTTTCATTTTTAGGTTTCACTCTGTTTTCTCCTATAGGGATACATGTATTTGGAACTCTAAATCAAACACGGTTTTTGCTAGCTCTTTGAAACTTGACACAATAAAGCAGTTTCAAGTTCTATCGCTATGGTTCGTTTGCTGTTGATGTAGCCCTAAGCAGAGACTGGCGAAAATCACTTTCATGGAAAGGGGTTGCCAAGCTTCCAAAAAACTACGAGTTGCCTGAAATCTCAGCAAACATTTTTTCACCCAATCTTGATGATTCTTTCAGGTAATGATCAGTACACCAAAACCACTTGGCTCACCAAATTTCGTTCTTCTAGGTTCAACCGTTCGTTTGCAGTATCCGTTTTCATTTTTATTTTTCACTGTGTTTTCTCCTATAGGGATACATGTATTTGGAACTCTAAATCAAACACGGTTTGTGCTAGCTCTTTGAAACTTGACACAATAAAGCAATTTCAAGTTCTATCTCTATGCTTTTTTTGCTGTTGATGTAGTCCTAAGCAGAGACTGGCAAAAATCACTTTCATCGAAAAGGGTTGCCAAGCTTCCAGAAAACTACAAATTGCCTGAAATCTCAGCAAACATTTTTTCACCCAATCTTGATGATTCTTTCAGGTAATGATCAGTACACCAAAACCACTTGACTCACCAAATTTCGTTCTTCTAGGTTCAACCGTTCGTTTGCAGTAACCGTTTTCATTTTTAGGTTTCACTCTGTTTTCTCCTATAGGGATACATGTATTTGGAACTCTAAATCAAACACGGTTTTTGCTAGCTCTTTGAAAATTGTCACAATAAAGCACTTTCATGTTCTATCTCTATGCTTTTTTTGCTATTGATGTAGCCCTAAGAAGAGACTGGCGAAAATCAGTTTCATCGAACCGGGTTGCCAAGCTTCCCGATAACTACGACTTGCATGAAATCTCAGCAAATATTTTTTCACCCAATCTTGATGATTCTTTCAGGTAATGATCAGTACAACAAAACCACTTGGCTCACCAAATTTTGTTCTTCTAGGTTCAACCGTTCCTTTGCAGTAACCGTTTTCATTTTTAGGTTTCACTCTGTTTTCTCCTATAGGGATACATGTATTTGGAACTCTAATCAAACACGGTTTGTGCTAGCTCTTTGAAACTTGACACAATAAAGCAGTTTCAAGTTCTATCTCTATGCTTTGTTTGCTTTGATGTAGCCCTAAGCAGAGACGGGCGAAAATCACTTTCATGGAAAGGGGTTGCCAAGCTTCCAAACAACTACGAGTTGCCTGAAATCTCAGCAAATATTTTTTCACCCAATCTTGATGATTCTTTCAGGTAATGATCAGTACACTAAAACCACTTGGCTCACCAAATTTCTTTCTTCTAGGTTCAACCGTTCGTTTGCAGTAACCGTTTTTATTTTTAGGTTTCACTCTGTTTTCTCGTATAGGGATACAAGTATTTGGAATTCTAAATCAAACACGGTTTGTGCTAGCTCTTTGAAACTTGACACAATAAAGCAGTTTCAAGTTCTATCTCTATGTTTGTTTGTTGTTGATGTAGCCCTAAGCGGAGACTTGCGAAAATCACTTTCATGGAAAGGGGTTACCAAGCTTCCAAAAAACTACGAGTTGCCTGAAATCTCAGCAAACATATTTTCACCCAATCTTGATGATTCTTTCAGGTAATGATCAGTACACCAAAACCACTTGGCTCATCAAATTTCGTTCTTCTAGGTTCAACCGTTCGTTTGCAGTAACCGTTTTCATTTTTAGGTTTCACTCTGTTTTCTCCTATAGGGATACATGTATTTGGAACTCTAAATCAAACACGGTTTGTGCTAGCTCTTTGAAACTTGACACAAAAAAGTAGTTTCAAGTTCTATCTCTATGCATTGTTTGCTGTTGATGTAGCCCAAAGCAGAGACTGTCGAAAATCTCTTTCAAGGAAAGGGGTTGCCAAGCTTCCAAAAAACTACGAGTTGCCTGAAATTTCAGCAAACATTTTTTCACCCAATCTTGATGATTCTTTCAGGTAATGATCAGGACACCAAAACCACTTGGCTCACCAAATTTCCTTCTTTTAATTTCAATCGTTCATTTGCATTAACCGTTTTCATTTTTAGGTTTCACTCTGTTTTCTCCTATAGGGATACATGTATTTGGAACTCTAAATCAAACACGGTTTGGGCTAGCTCTTTGAAACTTGACAAAATATAGCACTTTCAAGTTCTGTCTCTATGCTTCTTTTGCTGTTGATGTAGCCGTAAGCAGAGACTGGCGAAAATCACTTTCATTGAAAGGGCCTGCCAAGTTTCCAAAAAACTACGAGTTGCCTGAAATCTCAGCAAACATTTTTTCACCCAATCTTGATGATTCTTTCAGGTAATGATCAGTACACCAAAACCCTTGGCTCACCAAATTTCGTTCTTCTATGTTCAACCGTTCGTTTGCACAAACCGTTTTCATTTTTAGGTTTCACTCTGTTTTCTCCTATAGGGATACATGTATTTGGAACTCTAAATCAAACACGGTTTGTGCTAGCTCTTTGAAACTTGACACAATAAAGCAGTTTCAAGTTCTATGTCTTTGGTTTGTTTTCTGTTGATGTAGCCCTAAGCAGAGACTGGCGAAAATCACTTTCATGGAAAGGGGTTGCCAAGCTGCCAAAAAACTCTGAGTTTCCTGAAATCTCCGCAAACACTTTTTCACCCAATCTTGATGATTCTTTAGGTAATAATCAGTACACCAAAACCACTTGGCTCACCAAATTTCGTTCTTCTAGGTTAAACCGTTCGTTTGCAGTAACCGTTTTCATTTTTAGGTTTCACTCTCTTCTCTCCTATAGAGATACATGTATTTGGAACTCTAAATCAAACACGATTTGTGCTAGCTCTTTGTAACTCGACACAATAAAGCAGTTTCAAGTTCTATCTCTATGGTTACTTTGCTGTTTATGTAGCCCTAAGCAGAGACTGGTGAAAATCAG
Organism: Ictidomys tridecemlineatus; assembly: GCF_052094955.1. Classification (NCBI taxonomy): domain Eukaryota; kingdom Metazoa; phylum Chordata; class Mammalia; order Rodentia; family Sciuridae; genus Ictidomys; species Ictidomys tridecemlineatus. Next base: position 12,804 of record NW_027521860.1, on the reverse strand, counting down.
TTTCATGGAAAGGGGTTGCCAAGCTTCCATAAAACTACGAGTTGCCTGAAATCTCAGCAAACATTTTTTCACCCAATATTGATGATTCTTTCAGGTTATGATCAGTAAACCAAAACCACTTGGCTCAACAAATTTCGTCCTTCTAGGTTCAACCGTTCGTTTGCAGTAACCGTTTTCATTTTTTGGTTTCACTCTGTTTTCTCCTATAGGGATACATGTATCTGGAAGTCTAAATCAAACACGGTTTGTGCTAGATCTTTGAAACTTGACACAATAAAGCAGTTTCAAATTCTATCTCTATCCTTTGTTTGCTGTTGATTTAGCCCTAAGCAGAGACTGGCGAAAATCACTTTCATGGAAAGTGGTTGCCAAGCTTCCAAAAAACTACGAGTTGCCTGAAATCTCAGCAAACAAATTTTTCACCCAATCTTGATGATTCTTTCAGGGAATGATCAGTACACCAAAACCACTTGGCTCAATAAAATTTCGTTCTTCTAGGTTCAACCGTTCGTTTGCAGTAACCGTTTTCATTTTTAGGTTTCACTCTGTTTTCTCCTATAGGGAAACATGTATTTGGAACTCTAAATCAAACACGGTTTGTGCTAGCTCTTTGAAACGTGACACAATAAAGCAGTTTCAAGTTCTCTCTCTATGCTTTGTTTGCTGTTGATGTAGCCCTAAGCAGAGACTGGCAAAAATCACTTTCATCGAAAGGGGTTGCCAAGCTTCCAGAAAACCACGAGTTGCCTGAAATCTCAGCAAACATTTTTTTACCCAATCTTGATGATTCTTTCAGGTTATGATCAGTACACCAAAACCACTTGGCTCACCAAATTTCGTTCTTCTAGGTTCAACCGTTCTTTTGCAGTAACCGTTTTCATTTTTAGTTTTCACTCGGTTTTCTCCTATAGGGATACATGCATTTTTAACTCTAAATCAAACACGGTTTGTGCTAGCTCTTTGAAACTTGACCCAATAAAGCAGTTTCAAGTTCTATCTCTATGGATGGTTTCCTGTTGATGTAGCCCTAAGCAGAGACTGGCGAGAATCACTTTCATGGAAAGGGGTTGCCAAGCTTCCAAAAACTACAAGTTTCCTGAAATCTCAGCAAACATTTTTTCACCCAATCTTGATGATTCTTTCAGGTAATGATCAGTACACCAAAACCACTTTTCTCACCAAATTTCGTTCTTCTAGGTTCAACCGTTCGTTTGCAGTAACCGTTTTCATTTTTGGTTTCACTCTGTTTTCTCCTATAGGGATACATGTATTTGGAACTCTAAATCAAACACGGTTTGTGCTAGCTCTTTGAAACTTGACACAATAAAGCAGTTTCAAGTTCTATCTCTATTCTTTGTTTGCTGTTGATGTAGCCCTAAGCAGAGACTGGCGAAAATCACTTTCTTGGGAAGGGGTTGCCAAGCTTTCAAAAAACTACGAGTTGCCTGAAATCTCAGCAAACATTTTTTTCTCCCAATCTTGATGATTCTTTCAGGTAATGACCAGTACACCAAAACCACTTGGCTCACCAAATTTCGTTCTTCTATGTTCAACCGTTCGTTTGCAGTAACCGTTTTCATTTTTAGGTTTCACTCTGTTTTCTCCTATAGGGAAACATGTATTTGGAACTCTAAATCAAACACGGTTTGTGCTAGCTCTTTGAAACGTGACACAATAAAGCAGTTTCAAGTTCTGTCTCTATGCTTTGTTTGCTGTTGATGTAGCCCTAAGCAGAGACTGGCGAAAATCACTTTCATCGAAAGGGGTTGCCAAGCTTCCAGAAAACTACAAGTTGCCTGAAATCTCAGCAAACATTTTTTTACCCAATCTTGATGATTCTTTCAGGTAATGATCAGTACACCAAAACCACTTGGCTCAACAAATTTCGTTCTTCTAGGTTCAACCGTTCGTTTGCAATAACCGTTTTCATTTTTAGTTTTCACTCTGTTTTCTCCTGTAGGGATACATGCATTTGGAACTCTAAATCAAACACGGTTTGTGCTAGCTCTTTGAAACTTGACCCAATAAAGCAGTTTCAAGTTCTATCTCTATGGATTGTTTGCTGTTGATGTAGCCCTAAGCAGAGACTTGCGAGAATCACTTTCATGGAAAGGGGTTGCCAAGCTTCCAAAAACTGCAAGTTTCCTGAAATCTCAGCAAATATTTTTTCACCCAATCTTGATGATTCTTTCAGGTAATGATCAGTACACCAAAACCTCTTTTCTCAACAAATTTCGTTCTTCTAGGTTCAACCGTTCATTTGCAGTAACCGTTTTCATTTTTAGGTTTCACTCTGTTTTGTCCTATAGAGATACATGTATTTGGAACTTTAAATCAAACACGGTTTGGGCTAGCTCTTTGAAATTTGACAAAATAAAGCAGTTTCAACTTCTATCTTTATGCTTTGTTTGCTGTTTATGTACCCCTAAGCAGAGACTGGCGAAAATCTCTTTCATGGAAAGGGGTTGCCAAGCTGCCAAAAAACTACGAGTTTCCTGAAATCTCAGCAAACATTTTTTCACCCAATCTTGATGATTCTTTCAGGTAATGATCAGTACACCAAAACCACTTGGCTCACGAGATTTCGTTCTTCTAGGTTCAACCGTTCGTTTGCAGTAACCGTTTTCATATTTAGGTTTCACTCTGTTTTCTCCTATAGGGATACATATATTTGGAACTCTAAATCAAACACGGTTTGTGCTAGCTCTTTGAAACTTGACACAAAAAAACAGTTTCAAGTTCTATCTCTATGCTTTGTTTGCTGTTGAATAGCCCAAAGCAGAGAATGTCGAAAGTCAGTTTCATGGAAAGGGGTTGCCATGCTTCCTAAAAACTATGAGTTGCCTGAAATCTCAGCAAACATTTTTTCACCCAATCTTGATTATTCTTTCAGGTAATGATCAGTACACCAAAACCACTTGGATCACCAAATTTCGTTCTTCTAGGTTCAACAGTTCGTTTGCAGTAACCATTTTCATTTTTAGGTTTAACTCTGTTTTCTCCTATAGGGATACATGTATTTGGAACTCTAAATCAAACACGGTTTGTGCTAGCTCTTTGAAACTTGACACAATAAAGCAGTTTCAAGTTCTATCTCTATGCTTTGTTTGCTGTTGATGTAGCCCTAAGCAGAGACTGGCGAATCACTTTCATGGAAAGGGGTTGCCAAGCTTCCAAAAAACTACGAGTTGCCTGAAATCTCAGCAAACATTTTTTCACCCAATCTTGATGATTCTTTCAGGTAATGATCAGTACACCAAAATCACTTGGCTCACCAAATTTCGTTCTTCTAGGTTCAACCGTTCGTTTGCAGTAACCGTTTTCATTTTAGGTTTCACTCTGTTTTCTCCTATAGGGATACATGCATTTGGAACTCTAAATCAAACACGGTTTGTGCTAGCTCTTTGAAATTGACCCAATAAAGCAGTTTCAAGTTCTATCTCTAAGGATTGTTTGCTGTTGATGTAGCCCTAAGCAGAGACTGGCGAGAATCACTTTCATGGAAAGGGGTTGCCAAGCTTCCAAAAAGTAAGAGTTTCCTAAAATCTCAGCAAACATTTTTTCACCCAATCTTGATGATTCTTTCAGGTAATGATCAGTACACCAAAACCACTTCTCTCTCCAAATTTCGTTCTTCTAGGTTCAACCGTTCGTTTGCAGTAACCGTTTTCATTTTTAGGTTTCACTTTGTTTTCTCCTATAGGGATACATGTATTTGGAACTCTAAATCAAACACGGTTTGTGCTAGCTCTTTGAAACTTGACACAATAAAGCACTTTCAAGTTCTATCTCTATGATTTGTTTGCTGTTGATGTAGCCCTAAGAAGAGACTGGCGAAAATCACTTTCATCGAAATGGGTTGCCAAGCTTCCAGATAACTACGACTTGCATGAAATCTCAGCAAACATTTTTTCACCCAATCGTGATGATTCTTTCAGGTAATGATCAGTACAACAAAACCACTTGGCTCACCAAATTTCGTTCTTCTAGGTTCAACCGTTCGTTTGCAGTAACCGTTTTCATTTTTAGGTTTCAGTCTGTTTTCTCCTATGGGGATATATGTATTTGGAACTCTAAATCAAACACGGTTTGTGCTAGCTCTTTGAAACTTGACACAATAAAGCACTTTCAAGTTGTATCACTATGCTTCCTTTGTTGTTGATGTATCCCTAAGGAGAGACTGGGGAAAATCACTTTCATAGAAAGGGGTTGCCAAGCTTCCAAAAAACTACGAGGTGCCTGAAATCTCAGCAAATTTTTTTTCACCCAATCTTGATGATTCTTTCAGGTAATGACTAGTACACCAAAACCACTTGGCTCACCAAATTTCGTTATTCTAGGTTCAACCGTTCGTTTGCAGTAACCGTTTTCATTTTTATGTTTCACTCTGCTTTCTTTTATAGGGATACATGTATTTGGAACTCTAAATCAAACACGGTTTGTGCTAGCTCTTTGAAACTTGACACAATAAAGCAGTTTCAAGTTCTATCTCTATGCTTTGTTTTCTTTGATTTACCCCTAAGCAGAGACTGGCGAAAATCACTTTCATAAAAAGGGGTTGCCAAGCTTCCAAACAACTACGAGTTGCCTGAAATCTCAGCAAACATTTTTTCACCCAATCTTGATGATTCTTTCACGTAATGATCAGTACACCAAAACCACTTGGCTCACCAAATTTCGTTCTTTTAGGTTCAACCGTTCGTTTGCAGTAACCGTTTTCATTTTTAGGTTTCACTCTGTTTTCTCCTACAGGGATACATGTATTTGGAACTCTAAATCAAACACGGTTTGTGCTAGCTCTTTGAAACTTGACACAATAAAGCACTTTCAAGTTCTATCTCTATGCTTTGTTTGCTGTTGATGTAGCCCTAAGCAGAGACTGGCGAAAATCACTTTCATGGAAAGGGGTTGCCAAGCTTCCAAGAAACTACGAGTTTCCTGAAATCTCAGCAAATATTTTTTCACCCAATATTGATGATTCTTTCAGGTAATGATCAGGACACCAAAACCACTTGGCTCACCAAATTTCGTTCTTCTAGGTTCAACCGTTCGTTTGCAGTAACCGTTCATTTTTAGGTTTCACTCTGTTTTCTCCTATAGGGATACATGTATTTGGAACTCTAAATCAAACACGGTTTGGGCTAGCTCTTTGAAACTTGACAAAATAAAGCAGTTTTCAAGTTCTATCTCTATGCTTTGTTTTGCTGTTGATGTAGCCCTAAGCAGAACTGGCGAAAATCACTTTCATGAAAAGGGGTTGCAAGCTTCCAGAAAACTACGAGTTGCCTGAAATCTCAGCAAACATTTTTTCACCCAATCTTGATGATTCTTTCAGGTAATGATCAGTACACCAAAACCACTTGGCTCACCAAATTCGTTCTTCTAGGTTCAACCGTTGATTTGCAGTAACCGTTTTCATTTATGGTTTCACTCTGTTTTCTCCTATAGGGATACATGTATTTTGAACTCTAAATCAAACACGGTTTGTACTAGCTCTTTGGAAACTTGACACAATAAAGCAGTTTCAAGTTCTATCTCTACACTTTGTTTGCTGTTGATGTAGCCCTAAGGAGAGACTGGCGAAAATCACTTTCATGGAAAGGGTATCCCAGCTTACAACAAACTACGAGTTGCCTGAAATCTCAGCAAACATTTTTCACCCAATCTTGATGATTCTTTCAGGTAATGATCAGTACACCCAAAACCACTTGGCTCACCAAATTTCGTTCTTCTAGGTTCAACCGTTCGTTTGCAGTAACCGTTTTCATTTTTAGGTTTCACTCTGTTTTCTCCTATAGGGATACATGTATTTGGAACTCTAAATCAAACACGGTTTGGGCTAGCTCTTTGAAACTTGACAAAATAAAGCACTTTCAAGTTCTATCTCTATGCTTCTTTTGCTGTCGATGTAGCACTAAGCAGAGACTGGCGAAAATCACTTTCATGGAAAGGGGTTGCCAATCTTCCAGAAAACTACGAGTTCCTGAAATCTCAGCAAACATTTTTTCACCCAATCTTGATGATTCTTTCAGGTAATGATCAGTACACCAAAACCACTTGGCTCACAAATTTCGTTCTTCTAGGTTCAACCGTTCGTTTGCAGTAACCGTTTCATTTTTAGGTTTCACTCTGTTTTTTCCTATAGGGATACATGCATTTGGAACTCTAAATCAAACACGGTTTGTTCTAGCTCTTTGAAACTTGACACAATAAAGCATTTACAAGTTGTATCTCTATGGTTTCCTTTGTTGTTGATGTATCCCTAAGGAGAGACTGGCGAAAATCACTTTCATAGAAAGGGGTTGCCAAGCTTCCAAAAACTACGAGTTGCCTGAAATCTCAGCAAATTTTTTTTCACCCAATCTTGATGATTCTTTCAGGTAATGACCAGTACACCAAAACCACTTGGCTCACCAAATTTCGTTATTCTAGGTTCAACCGTTCGTTTGCAGTAACCGTTTTCATTTTTAGGTTTCACTCTGTTTTCTCCTATAGGGATACATGTATTTGGAACTCTAAATCAAACACGGTTTGTGCTAGCTTTTTTGAAACTTGACACAATAAAGCAGTTTCAAGTTCTATCTCTATGCTTTGTTTGCTTTGATTTAGCCCTAAGCAGAGACTGGCGAAATCACTTTCATGGAAACGGGTTGCCAAGCTTCCAAAAAACTACGAGTTGCCTGAAATCTCAGCAAACATTTTTTCACCCAATCTTGATGATTCTTTCACGTAATGATCAGTACACCAAAACCACTTGGCTCACCAAATTTCGTTCTTTTAGGTTCAACCGTTCGTTTGCAGTAACCGTTTTCATTTTTAGGTTTCACTCTGTTTTCTCCTACAGGGATACATGTATTTGGAACTCTAAATCAAACACGATTTGTGCTAGCTCTTTGAAACTTGACACAATAAAGCACTTTTCAACTTCTATCTCTATGCTTTGTTTGCTGTTGACGTAGCCCTAAGCAGAGACTGGCGAAAATCACTTTCATGGAAAGGGGTTGCCAAGCTTCCAAAAACTACGAGTTTCTGAAATCTCAGCAAATATTTTTTCACCCAATCTTGATGATTCTTTCAGGTAATGATCAGTACACCAAACCCACTTGGCTCACCAAATATCGTTCTTCTAGGTTCAACCGTTCGTTTGCAGTAACCGTTTTCATTTTTAGGTTTCACTCTGTTTTCTCCTATAGGGATACATGTATTTGGAACTCTAAATCAAACACGGTTTGGGCTAGCTCTTTGAAACTTGACAAAATAAAGCAGTTTCAAGTTCTATCTCTATGCTTTGTTTGCTGTTGATGTAGCCCTAAGCAGAACTGGCAAAATCACTTTCATGGAAAGGGGTTGCCAAGCTTCCAGAAAACTACTAGTTGCCTGAAATCTCAGCAAACATTTTTTCACCCAATCTTAATGATTCTTTCAGGTAATGATCAGTACACCAAAACCACTTGGCTCACCAAATTTCGTTCTTCTAGGTTCAACCGTTGATTTGCAGTAACCGTTTTCATTTAAGGTTTCACTCTGTTTGCTCCTATAGGGATACATGTATTTTGAACTCTAAATCAAACACGGTTTGTACTAGCTCTTTGAAACTTGACACAATAAAGCAGTTTCAAGTTCTATCTCTACGCTTTGTTTGCTGTTGATATAGCCCTAAGGAGAGACTGGCGAAATCACTTTCATGGAAGGGTATCCCAGCTTACAAAAAACTACGAGTTGCCTGAAAATCTCAGCAAACATTTTTCACCCAATCTTGATGATTCTTTCAGGTAATGATCAGTACACCAAAACCACTTGGCTCACCAAATTTCGTTCTTCTAGGTTCAACCGTTCGTTTGCAGTAACCGTTTTCATTTTTAGGTTTCACTCTGTTTCTCCTATAGGGATACATGTATTTGGAACTCTAAATCAAACACGGTTTGGGCTAGCTCTTTGAAACTTGAAAAATAAAGCAATTTCAAGTTCTATCTCTATGCTTCTTTTGCTGTCGATGTAGCACTAAGCAGAGACTGGCGAAAATCACTTTCATGGAAAGGGGTTGCCAATCTTCCAGAAAACTACGAGTTGCCTGAAATCTTAGCAAACATTTTTTCACCCAATCTTGATGATTCTTTCAGGTAATGATCAGTACACCAAACCACTTGGCTCACCAAATTTCGTTCTTCTATGTTCAACCGTTCGTTTGCACTAACCGTTTTTCATTTTTAGGTTTCACTCTGTTTTCACCTATAGGGATACATGTACTTGGAACTCTAAATCAAACAGGGTTTGTGCTAGCTCTTTGAAACTTGACACAATAAAGCAGTTTCAAGTTCTATCTCTATGCTTTCTTTGCTGTTGATGTAGCCCTAAGGAGAGACGGGCAAAAAATCACTTTCATGGAAAGGGTTGCCAAGCTCCAAAACACTCCGAGTTGCCTGAAATCTCAGCAACACTTTTTCACCCATCTTGATGATTCTTTCAGGTAATAATCAGTACACCAAAACCACTTGGCTCACCAAATTTCGTTTTTCTAGGTTAAACGTTCGTTTTGCAGTAACCGTTTCATTTTTAGGTTTCACTCTGTTTTCTCCTATAGGGATACATGTATTTGGAACTCTAATCAACACCGTTTGTGCTAGCTCTTTGAAACTTGACACAATAAAGCAGTTTCAAGTTCTTTGTCTTTCGTTTGTTTTTCTATTGATGTAGCCCTAAGCAGAGACTGGCGAAAATCACTTTCATGGAAAGGGGTTGCCAAGCTTCCAAAAACTCTGAGTTGCCTGAATCTCAGCAAACACTTTTTCACCCAATCTTGATGATTCTTTCAGGTAATAATCAGTACACCAAAACCACTTGGCTCACCAAATTTCGTGCTTCTAGGTTAAATCGTTCGTTTGCAGAACCGTTTTCATTTGTAGTTTCACTCTGTTCTCTCCTATAGAGATACATGTATTTGGGACTCTAAATCAAACACGGTTTGTGCTAGCTCTTTGAAACTCCGACACAATAAAGCAGTTTCAAGTTCTATCTCTTATGGTTTGTTTTGCTGTTTATGTAGCCCTAAGCAGAGACTGGCGAAAATCAGTTTCAAGGAAGGGGTTGCCAAGCTTCCATAAAAACTACGAGTTGCCTGAAATCTCAGCAAATATTTTTTTCACCCAATATTGATGATTCTTTCAGGTAATGATCAGTAAACCAAAACCACTTGGCTCACCAAATTTCGTCCTTCTAGGTTCAACCGTTCGTTTGCAGTAACCGTTTTCATTTTTTGGTTTTCACTCTGTTTCTCCTATAGGGATACATGTATTTGGAACTCTAAATCAACACGGTTTGTGGTAGCTCTTTGAAACTTGACACAATAAAGCAGTTTCAAGTTCTATCTCTATGCTTTATTTGCTGTTGATGTAGCATTTAGCAGAGACTGGCGAAAATCACTTTCATGGAAAGGGGTTTGCCAAGCTCCAAAAAATTACGAGTTGCCTGAAATCTCAGCAAACAATTTTCACCAATCTTGATGATTCTTTCAGTTAATGATCAGTACACCAAAACCACTTGGCTCACAAATGTCGTTCTTCTAGGTTAAACAGTTAGTTTGCAGTAACGTTTTCATTTTTAGGTTTCACTCTGTTTTCTCCTATACAGATACATGTATTTGGAACACTAAATCAAACACGGTTTGTGCTACCTCTTTGAAACTTGACACAATAAAGCAGTTTCAAGTTCTTTCTCTATGCTTTGTTTCCTGTTGATGTAGCCCTAAGCAATGACTGGCGAAAATCACTTTCTTGGAAAGGGTTGCCAAGCTTCCAAAAAACTACGAGTTGCCTGAATCTCCGAAAACATTTTTCAACCAATCTTGATGATTCTTTCAGTTAATGATCAGTACATCAAAACCACTTGGCTCACCAAATTTCGTTCTTCTAGGTTAATCTATTCGATGGCAGTAACCGTTTTCATTTTTAGGTTTCACTCTGTTTTTCTCCTATAGGGATACATGTATTTGGAACTCTAAATCAAACACGGTTTGTGTTAGCTCTTTGAAACTTGACACAAAAAAGCAGTTTCAAGTTCTATCACTATGCTTTGTTTGCTGTTGATGTAGCCCTAAGCAGAGACTGGCGAAAATCACTTTCATGAAAAAGGTTGCCAAGCTTCCAAAACCTATGAGTTGCCTGAAATCTCAGCAAACATTTTATCACCCAATCTTGATGATTCTTTCAGGTAATGATCAGTACACAAAAACCGCTTGGCTCACCAAATTTCGTTCTTCTAGGTTCAACCGTTCATTTGCAATAACCGTTTTCATTTTTAGGTTTCACTCTGTTTTCTCCTATAGGGATACATGTATTTGGAACTCTAAATCAAACACGGTTTGTGGTAGCTCTTTGAAACTTGAACACAATAAAGCAGTTTCAAGTTCTATCTCTATGCTTTGTTTGCTGTTGATGTAGCCCTAAGCCGAGACTGGCGAAAATCACTTTCATCAAAAGGGTTGCCAAGCTTCCAAAAAACTACGAGTTTCTTGAAATCTCAGCACTTATTCACCCAATCTTGATGATTCTTTCAGGTAATGATCAGTACAACAAAACCACTTGGCTCACAAATTTCGTTCTTCTAGGTTGAACCGTTCGTTTGCAGTAACCGTTTTCATTTTCAGGTTTCACTCTGTTTTCTCCTATAGGGATACATGTATTTGGAACTCTAAATCAAACACGGTTTGTGCTAGCTTTTTGAAACTTGACAGTATAAAGCAGTTCAAGTTCTATCTCTATGGTTTGTTTGCTGTTGATGTAGCACTAAGCAGAGAATGGCGAAAATCACTTTAATGGAAAAAGTTTGCCAAGCTTCCAAAAAACTACGAGTTGCCAGAAATCTCAGCAAACATTTTTCACCCAATCTTAATGATGCAGGTAATGATCAGTACACCAAAACTACTTGGCTCACCAAATTTCGTTCTTCTAGGTTCAACCGTTGATTTGCAGTAACCGTTTTCATTTAAGGTTTCACTCTGTTTGCTCCTATAGGGATACATGTATTTTGAACCCTAAATCAAACACGGTTTGTGCTAGCTCTTTGAAACTTGACACAATAAAGCAGTTTCAAGTTTCTATATCTATGCTTTGTTTGCTTTGATGTAGCCCTAAGCAGAGACGGGCGAAAATCACTTTCATGGAAAGGGGTTGCCAAGCTTCCAAACAACTACGAGTTGCCTGAAATCTCAGCAAATATTTTTTCACCCAATCTTGATGATTCTTTCAGGTAATGATCAGTACACTAAAACCACTTGGCTCACCAAATTTCTTTCTTCTAGGTTCAACCGTTCGTTTGCAGTAACCGTTTTTATTTTTAGGTTTCACTCTGTTTTCTCGTATAGGGATACATGTATTTGGAATTCTAAATCAAACACGGTTTGTGCTAGCTCTTTGAACTTGACACAATAAAGCAGTTTCAAGTTCTATCTCTATGTTTGTTTGCTGTTGATGTAGCCCTAAGCGGAGACTTGCGAAAATCACTTTCATGGAAAGGGGTTACCAAGCTTCCAAAAAACTACGAGTTGCCTGAAATCTCAGCAACATATTTTCACCCAATCTTGATGATTCTTTCAGGTAATGATCAGTACACCAAAACCACTTGGCTCATCAAATTTCGTTCTTCTAGGTTCAACCGTTCGTTTGCAGTACCGTTTTCATTTTTAGGTTTCACTCTGTTTTTCTCCTATAGGGATACATGTATTTGGAACTCTAAATCAAACACGGTTTGTGCTAGCTCTTTGAAACTTGACACAAAAAAGTAGTTTCAAGTTCTATCTCTATGCTTTGTTTGCTGTTGATGTAGCCCGAAGCAGAGACTGTCGAAAATCTCTTTCAAGGAAAGGGGTTGCCAAGCTTCCAAAAACTACGAGTTGCCTGAAATTTCAGCAACATTTTTCACCCAATCTTGATGATTCTTTCAGGTAATGATCAGGACACCAAAACCACTTGGCTCACCAAATTTCCTTCTTTTAATTTCAATCGTTCATTTGCATTAACCGTTTTCATTTTTAGGTTTCACTCTGTTTTCTCCTATAGGGATACATGTATTTGGAACTCTAAATCAAACACGTTTGGGCTAGCTCTTTGAAACTTGACAAAATATAGCACTTTCAAGTTCTGTCTCTATGCTTCTTTTGCTGTTGATGTAGCCGTAAGCAGAGACTGGCGAAATCACTTTCATTGAAAGGGCCTGCCAAGCTTCCAAAAAACTACGAGTTGCCTGAAATCTCAGCAAACATTTTTTCCACCCAATCTTGATGATTCTTTCAGGTAATGATCAGTACACCAAACCCTTGGCTCACCAAATTTCGTTCTTCTATGTTCAACCGTTCGTTTGCACAAACCGTTTTCATTTTAGGTTTCACTCTGTTTTCTCCTATAGGGATACATGTATTTGGAACTCTAAATCAAACACGGTTTGTGCTAGCTCTTTGAAACTTGACACAATAAAGCAGTTTCAAGTTCTATGTCTTTGGTTTGTTTTCTGTTGATGTAGCCCTAAGCAGAGACTGGCGAAATCACTTTCATGGAAAGGGGTTGCCAAGCTGCCAAAAAACTCTGAGTTCCTGAAATCTCCGCAAACACTTTTTCACCCAATTCTTGATGATTCTTTAGGTAATAATCAGTACACCAAAACCACTTGGCTCACCAAATTTCGTTCTTCTAGGTTAAACCGTTCGTTTGCAGTAACCGTTTTCATTTTTAGGTTTCACTCTCTTCTCTCCTATAGAGATACATGTATTTGGAACTCTAAATCAAACACGATTTGTTGCTAGCTCTTTGTAAC